>NC_068986.1:14074821-14076258 GCF_001194135.2 Octopus bimaculoides | reverse complement strand
ATATATATATATATATATATATATATACATATGTATATATATATTACACACATACTATAACAAACTAACAAACATACAAATATATATGTGTGCGTATTAGGTCATCCCATAAATAATGCGGTTTTTTGAAATTGCATGAACTAAAAGTCGGCGGGTCGCGGAATAAACTACCTGCATCAACTTGCTATAGTAATTTTGCCTTGTCCTTATTCTTAGCGAAAGTTTGGAAGAGAGCAGTTCGATTTTAACACTTACTTTTTCAAAGTTGTAATGAAGGTGACAAAGGGGCATATTAAGCATACTTTGCTTTATGAGTTCAATAAAGGCAACAACTCAACGAAAAATGCGAGGACTATTAATGCAATATATGGGGGTCAGACAATAAGTGTAAGCCAGTGTCAATGGTGGCTCCAGAAATTCCGAGTCAGAAACTATAGCCTAGAAGACGAGCCTCATCCTGGAATATCTGTAGAGCCCAGTGAGGACATCCTGCAAACCCTGGTGGAACAAAATTACATCGTAACTGTTGAGAAGCAGAGAAGCTTGGATTTAGTCATTCAGCCATTCATCGACACCTGCGCTAGAATAAAAACAATCATGTTTGGTTTCAAGATGAAAGGCGTCCTTCCATCAGGATAATGCTCAAAGCAGTTTGAATGGGAAACGATGTCTCACCCACCATATTTACCGGACATTGTCCCATCTCATTATAATTTATTCCGCATTCTTTCAAAATCATATGGATGGAAAAAATATGAATTCTGTAGATGAGGTCAGAAAAGTACCGGAAAAGTACCGGAAGTAAGTGAAATTTGGAAGAGAAACCTTGCAAGTCTACCAGATAGACTTGCATGGTAGAAAATGAAAGAGAGTATACTTTAGATAAAAAAAAGAACTTTGTTGATCTAAGTTTTGGAAAATAAAAGAAATATAAACAATCCGCATTATTCACGGGATGACCATATATATATATATATATATATATATATATATATATATATATACAACCACATCCATATATATACATATATGTATGCATAATATATGAGTGGAAAATGGACTGCAAAACCGAGGCAGGACGAGTATCTCAGGTTATTTAGAATATTTAAGTAGAGTAAGGTGAATCAGAACTGGAAAAGCAGAAGTAATTATTGTCTAACAGTTGTTTCCGGGATATCCCAGGTGATGGGTCAACATCTCCATACACTGGGTATTCCATCACCAGAGACAAGGTGTATATGCAGGAAAGTTCCAGACAGAGAATTCACAGTGTATAAAAGGATAAAACGATAGATTGAAGAATAAAGACAGGAGAATAAAATTCACGGTTCATCTTGTGCAGGAGGGTGTGGATACGTAAACATACCAACATCGGTTGTCAAGCGATGGTGCAGGGACAAACACAGACAAAAACACACACACACACACACACACACA
>NC_068986.1:14070849-14073186 GCF_001194135.2 Octopus bimaculoides | reverse complement strand
TATATATATATATATATATATATAGAGAGAGAGAGAGAGAGAGAGAGAGAGAGAGAGAGAGAGAAAATGGAGGAAAAGCAACAAATAGAAGTATATCTTTGGTGCTGAAAAGCCATTATTTAATTAGTTAAGCAAGGTGAAGGTAAGAGTGATTTTACAGCTGTTTCTGTGTACCAAAGTTGAGGTAAATAGGTATTTACCTCGTTGCAAATGGTAGACGTTATCAGAACGAAGAAGGCAGAGATAGACAAAGAGGAGAATAGAGCGAAGGTAAGAGGGAGGAATAGGAAAAGAAAATGTTCAATGATTCGAAAGTCTTACATTTTAGTTGGGTTCAAATGGATTTAATAAGCATTTGTTGTTTTTCCTCCATTTTCTGATCGTCTCTATATACATTAAACTACACTTTACCTTTTTTAATTACCTGCTGCCATATAGAATAAGTACTAGGCTTACAAAGAATAAGTCCTGGGATCAATTTGCTCGACTAAAAAGGCGGTGCTCCAGCATGGCCACAGTCAAATGACTGAAACAAGTAAAAGAATAAATGAATAAACGAATACATCACTGAAATAATCTGCAATACCTTGTAGACTAGCCTTTGTATAAACTTCATGATCTATAATAACTTCTTTTTTCTGGTAGAGCGTTTGCGTTCACATGAAATAGCGTTCATGTTTAAAAAGATGATACTAGAAAGAAAATAATCTCTTTTTTAAGAATCGTTATACGACTCAGAGTATGGAAGTTTGACCCAGTTCCATTAACGTTTTACCTGGACCTTGTTTCATAGCTTCGTTTTCATTACCCAAATTAAACATATCAATAATTTCTTGTTTAAATGGATCCACATACTTTCAACCATATTTAATACTGTGCTTTCTTGTTCTTGTCCATACTGTTTCAAATCCACAACACTCATTATTATGCTGGATCGCTTCATGAATGGGATCAACCATCTTAAGTTCTTCAACATTTGAACTAGTATTAATCACCTCTAACTGATGCTGTGTTCATTTATGTCTTTAGCATAAACAATAGCTTGACTGATTAAATCTTGTTCCCTTAAGGCTCCCTTGCAATTATGGATTTTTTAGAAATTGTTCATTAAAACAAACAAAATAATTATGATCCAATTTCAAGAGCAGGGAATATCAACTTATCGTCGTCATCACATGCTATATCGATTAAACGGTATACTTTCCCAGTTTTGCTATTGTCTATTTGCATGCCTGATTTGAAGGTTCGCGCCCTCTAGATTTCTATCGCGCATCTATGTTTATAAATGCTAGTCAAGTATGACAAAATTGTTTGGGTGGTATATTTGTTATGATTTAGCGGTAAATCGGGGGAGTTTTATGTTATTAAGAAACTTTTGTGTTTCAAATTGTATTGGTGGATGGCGAACATCGATGGGGCAAAAAGTCGGGCGAATTAAACGTTAGTTAACAACATCGGCAGAAATCAGATCTGAATAATTTTATGGCAGTAAGCGGGATTGCCGGAAAATCGGGATAGCATAAGAGCGGGGGGTAGGTTGTATATATACGACAGGCTTCTTTCAGTTTCCGTCTACCAAACCTACTTCGCAGTACGAATGCATTTCATCAGAAATACGCCATAGAAACCGGAAAGCCGGGCACATGAACCTGGCTAGGCTTTAAAAGGTCGCATAAATAAAAGTAAAAAATGAATCATCTTACACTACAAAAGAAAATCAGTAAAGATTGTTCGCGAATGTTTTGAACTTCCATTTTTATACATAGATTTGCCGAACTGTGAGTGACTGATTTAGTTTTGTATCGGACAAAGCGGAACGGCGCAGAAACATGTGCCGTACGATCACGTGACATCACTAATAGACAAAAACAAAGAACTTATTGACAGAAGTGTAACTGGAGAAGTTTCGCCTGAAGCTATTTCTACAGCGTCAGGTCTTATCAAGGCCGAGTACAATCGAACGTGATAAACATGACTACATGAATATACGTATATTATTCGTCTAAAAGAACTCGGTCGACTTGCAAGGCTTGGCTTATGAAGGATTAGAATTTGAAGCACAAGCCAACAGGCAACTAAATTGTTTTGGCAATGTAGTTTCCCAAAGTAGTTTTCACACAATTTATTCAATTAATAGACGACAACGTTTTCAAAATTAGACTAATCATTGGCTAATTAACTCAGAATGCGATTGTCGAGGGAACAATATTAAACCATCAACACATAAAATCTAAAAGTTCTAAATTCACTGCAACATTATATATAGATGTGCGTGTGTATGTATATAGCTCTGTGTTATATATATATATATATATATATATATATATATATATATAT
>NC_068986.1:14064527-14070462 GCF_001194135.2 Octopus bimaculoides | reverse complement strand
ATAGAGAACATTCTTCTTCATCAGCTACCCCCGTTTTAACACCGGCGTTTCGAAGAGCTGGGTAGGACGCATCGTTAAAACGGCTCTTCCCATGGACCGCAAATTAAATTTGTATACACAAATTAAACCTTGCCATGGAGGGATGTAGTGGCGGACAAAAAACAAGGCAGGAAAAGAGACAGAAGAGGCTTTACGGCCAGACGGGAAAAATTATGTGTGTATGAACGCTGTGAGGCACGAACTTGAAAGTAGGGACGAAGTGAGCTCGCGTGTTTGCTCGGCGATAGCCAAGGAAGAAAAGGATTATTGATCGGAAGCATGTGACCATGCTGGTGTAAGGGGAAGAGAGAGAGTGGTAAAGGGAGAAACAAAGGGAGGAAGTAGAAGAATAGGTGAGCAACGAGAGAAAGAGAGAAAGTACGAGGGGGAAAAAAGAGATACGTAGTAGTAACAGAGGAAGAATTGTGTGTGTATGTATGTATGTATGTATATTTGAACGCACGTACGTATGTATGCATATGCATATATGCATGTCTGTCACCCTAAAGTTAATATGGATGAGGAGAATAAGGGCAAACGCACTTTTAACAACTCGATCTTAAATCCAGGGAAGAATATGTCTCTCGCTCGTCTGCTTACGGCGATGAAAACAAGAACTAACCACCATTTTGAAAACAAAAAAATCTACTGCTTTTATCTAGTATAGAAACACGGTCAATGGAATATGTTTAGATATATAGAGATTCTTGACAAGATCACTTAATGAATATATAAATATAACAAACGAAAATGAATAAATATTCATTTTCTTCAATCTTCATTAATTATATTTTTACACTGTGTGACGTGTGCAGCAAATGTTGTTACGGAAATTGGATTTGCAGTGTACCTAATATCATTTAACAAGTTAGGATTGTGCTGATTGCGTTACTGATTGGATGATAGATTGAGAATATTTCATCAGTATTCCTCCAGAGAATCCTGTTAGCGAAACACAAGCTGGTTTACTGCTCGGTCATAACCACGATCATTGAGATACGCACAAATTGATATATGCATGTATATGTGTGTGGGTGGGTGTTTGTTTGTGTTTGTGTTTGTGTGTGTGTGTGTGTGTGTGTGTGTGTGTTTATGAATTTGTGTTGCAAATTTGTTTTTGTTTTTTGCTGTTTCTTTTTTCGCCATATAAACACAACCACTATATATTCGTTTATTACTGTTCTATATTTAAGAGATGAGGAATTATTTACATTATTTACATTATTTACATTTGAGAGATATTTGTCATCATCTTGTTTGTTGTTAAAACAACACTTCAGCTGATATACCCGCCAGCCTTCATCTGGAGTCTTGATGAAATATCGAACCTGGATTCTCATTCCTAAGGTATTTTTCGATCTTATTATTATTATTATTATTATTATTATTATTATTATTATTATTATTATTATTATTATTATTATTATTATTCAGGTCACTGCCTGGAATCGTACTCGGAATCTTGGGGTTAGTAACCCACGCTCTTAACCACTACGCCATATGCCCATGGGCATATCGAAAAATACCTTAGGAATGAGAACCCAGGTTTGAAATTTCCCCAAGACACCTGCTGAAATCTGGAGGGTCTATCAGCCGAAACGTTGTGTTAACAACAAACAAGACGAGGACAAATACCCGACAAATGTAAATAATGTCGTTTATTACTGTTCTTATTCTATCACATGTCTATTGTCCGGGAAATCTTTCGTCACACATCTGTGACCTCTTCAGTGACACTTTCCGCCTTCGTGTGTGCTTTTGCTCCACTTATTTCATTCCATATATACAAAAATTATTAAGGAGGCTATTCCTAATTTACAACCGAACGGCAACAAGTATAGTCATCACTGGAGTGACGGAGGATGCTAGTGATCACAAGCGTTGCTGGAAATGTAAGTGAAAGCAACTCTTAGCCACCTGAGCGCTCTTTTCTCACGACTGTCAAACACTGCTAAGATTTCAGTTCATGCCAGACAAAACTAAACGATATAAATTATACGCTGTTACAGCACATATCAATTTGTCATTTAATCTCCTTCGAAGTAGTCTTCCTCTGAAGCCAAACGCGTTATACAGTGTCGTTTCCATTTTATGAGAGCATTCCTCGAACTCTGTAGCGATAGCGAGCAGCTGCCTCTTTGCATTCTCTTGGATTTCTTCGATGTCTTGAAATCTTGTTATGAAATCCAATGCGAAAATTCAACCTTTGTTTCAGCGCAATACCCATGGAACATTTACAAAATGTTTCCGTCTTCCACGACACAATCACACAGATTCTGCGCAGTTGAAGCCCTATCTTCTTATTGACACGACCACAATCTACACATTACTTCCTAGCACTGCTATATACAACGGAAGCGAGCGCGAATGTTACAACTTTGTGTGCATGCGCAACAGAGTCCAAGGTCAATCTGCGCCAAGCAGCTTCCCTCTGCCTAATTTAGCTCCGTTACTATAGCAATAGCTCCGATAGTTTTTGGTGAGGCCTCGTTCAGCAACTTCTACTTCTTGAATGCCTTCTCCTCAACTTAAGCTGAAGGAACCGATAAGAATGTAAAGTAAACATGGCTGCAGATATGCATCAATACCGAATCTCCTTTTTCATTTAATTTCACGAACAAAACCCAATAGGATTTTAAACTATGTTCAGTTTGTTCCATGAGCAGTTTTGTTCAGTGGAACAAACTCGCCTCAAACATCAGTTATCACAAGTACAATAATAACGATTCATTGATATTATATGAGAAGAAACAAACACAATATACTTATGCTTTAAAGTAAAGCGTCAGGAGGGTACAGAACATAATATATGGATTTAAATGCTTACCGTAGGAAACATAGACTTCATATGTTTGGCTCTGAGGAAGGTATAAGATGTCGCACAGTACTCATCACTGAGTCCAATGTATCTTAGAGAAGTAACAGCATTCGAAACTACGAGTACTGTTCTGACAACCGTTTACTGTTTCTTCTAATTTATAACATATATAAATAATTCTCTATTTCTCTAATATCGAGATCTCATTCTTTTGTCGTGACATTTTATTATTAAGATGAAATTTGTTATGTTCGCCACCCGCAAACACCTTTGCCTATATATATATAGAGTGAAGCTTTACTATAGCGTCGTATATTATCGACTGCTATTTTCAGTAAATATTGGTGCATTGTTGTACTACTTTTCTTTATATATACTTTAACCTGATGGTGCTTTGGGAAGCAATACTACTGCATTGCGCTATTAAATAATTTTTTTTCTTTCAAAACCTTTTCTATGTTCTCGGTCTGTAAACGGCCAGGCGTTCAGACGAGTATATGCTGGCATTGATGTAGTAACATTCGAAATTTTGTCTAGCTGAATCTAGTCGAAGAGAACTAATCAAATTTACGATAACAAACGTAATTTGGAAAGTTCGAAACCTAGGTCCTAGATTATCCACATCTGGGTTGTACATTTCTTTAATGCTCTTCTTACAGGTAAGATGAAATGTTTCATGTTCGCCGCCCTCAAACATCTCCGCCGGTATATATAGAGTGAAGCTTTACCATAGCGTCGTATATTATCGACTGCTATTTCCAGAAAATATTGGCGCATTGTACCACTATTCTATATTTACACGGGCACACACACATGCACGCGCGCGCAGAAGTGCATTTCATGGTGATTTTCGGAAGAGAGAGTACTCAATACAACCGTAGAGATTAATATTTATTGTGAAATTGAGTCAGGTTGTTACTACTCAAACGTTTCGTTTTGCATTCACAGCGTTATCAGGTAAGTTATGTCATAAATTGTCTGACTCAGTCTAAATCGTTATTTGAGTACTAAATGTAAAATGAAGTTGTTCCGAGTAAGCTACAGGCATATGCATGTACGTCACTCCTTCCTATGACAGAAACAACTGCAAGCTAATGAAGTTGATTACGTTATTTCAATTCCCTTGTCTCGTGTTTAATTGCATGTATATATGTATGTGTGTGAGAGAGAGAGAGAGAGAGAGAGAGAGAGAGAGTGTGTGTGTGTGTGTGTGTGTGTGTGTGTTCATGCGTATGTGCGTGTTTATATATATGACTTTCATCTTCTGTGCTCCTGCCGTAAGGCCTCACTTCCACACACGCCAACTTAATTTAATTCGTCCTTAGTCGAAAGACACCTGTTGTTAGTGTCCTGTTCTTTGCATTTGTAATTGTGTACCATTTCTCCGTTTCTTCTTCCGTCCTTGTTTTCGTATACATTCGAGTAATTTCTTCTAAAGAATCTAGTGGTCTTAGCTTAGATTTTCTTGGGGCCGGCCAGATTGGAGCAGTCTCGGGTATAACCGGCCTAAACTGCAAAGACGATCTGGAACTCGACTGAGGATAGGAAGCTCCGAATGACCCGTCCTTGTCTTTTCCTCTCCTTTTCTGTACCGTCTAACTATCCGGGTGTTTTGTTGTCGCCTCTTACGTTCTTGTTCCATTCTTTGTTTCCTTTATATATATATATATATGCGCGTGTGTGTGTATTTGTGTGTATGTGTGTGTGCGTGTGTGTGTGTGTGTGTGTGTGTGTGTGTGTGTGTGTGTGTGTGTGTGTGTGTGTGTGTGTGTGTGTGTGTGTGTGTGTGTGTGTGTGTGTGTGTGTGTGTGTTTAGAACCCGTTACGAGTCTCTACCGACAACAGTCACGTCCTTTACAGTAATGGTCAGTTGAAGCACGCTATCACAGAGCAGTGATGTTTAACGGCTTTGCAAACAAACTGAATTAACCAGCAACATTAACATCAATGACGACCACTGTCAGCTTAATTAACACTCACAATTAACGAACAGTGAAAGAATTATGCTTCATCGATGACATCGGCAATCATTATCAACTTCAAAGGTAACACCAATAACCGAAGCAGAGTTAATTACTCGAATACTAATCCATAATCCACGACTAAAAGCTTGGTGAGTGGTTAACAACTATTCTTCTAATCAATGTATTCTGAAATTTCTACTAAGCAAGCGCAGGAGTGGCTGTGTGGTAAGAAGCTTGCTTCTCAGCCACATGGTGCTGGGTTCAGTCCCACTGCGTGACACCTTGAGCAAGTATCTTCTACTATATCCTCGGGCCGACCAAAGCCTTGTGAGTGGATTTGGTAGATGGAAACTGAAAGAAATCCTTCGTAAACACGGAGTAGATAAAACAGGGGACAACTGATGAAGGGGAATGTTCTTTATGTTGCCTGTCTCGTTTATCTATTTGTTTCTTTCGTTGTTCGAAAAAAAAATTCGTTTTCTGTTTTTGTTTTTTATGTTCTCGTTTCTCATTTTCTTGACTTTTTGATGTCCTGTACCCATATATGCTTGTATATATACATATATATGTGGGTATGTACATATATGTATGTATATATGTATATATTTATATATTATTTATGTTATATATATATATTAAAATTAACCGAAGGACATACTAGGTATGACTACCTGCTTGAAATAAGAGCAGCTACCAGTGTAAAAAATAATAATCTCGATACAATTTACGAGAAAAATAATTTATTAAAATTAATTTACGAAGGTGTCATTAATTCTATTATTATCCAATGTAACTATTTTAAGAATGATAAAAACAGAATCAATGACATAGGTGACTGAATTGTATGTAAGTAGATTGTCTTAACCGAATTTGCCTTCGTTTGATTTCTGTAGTGACCACCAGTGTAGTTTTGGCGATTTAATAACGAATTTTGACTGTTATTTCAAGCAGGTAGACATACTTAGTATGTCCTTTGATTAATTTTAATCCCTCGGCTATTTAATGCTATATTTTGACCTGCTGTCGCCTGTGTCATTCATTTTATTATTATCATTCTTAAAATAGTTACATCGGATAATAAAATTAATGACACCTTCGTAAATGAATTGTAACA
>NC_068986.1:14061840-14062624 GCF_001194135.2 Octopus bimaculoides | reverse complement strand
TATATATATATATATATATATATATATATATATATATATGCATGTGTGTGTGCATGTGTGTGTGTGTGTGTGTGTGTGTACAGGGCTTCAGAGAAATGGGTGGAGTGACAGAGACTGACATAAGCAATTATGGGAGCTATACTGGATGTAACATGTCCTCACACTTGGTAGCGAGACGTACTTCCACAAAGAGCTACTCTGATGTGCAGTCTAATGCCATATATACTACTCAGGAGACGCCACTTGTTTACACATGAGATACGGCCAAATATATATAAGCATGTATGTGCATCAAAACGAGAGGAAATTTTCTCCTTGTATTAAATGAAGGACTAGGGAAGGCATAGAAACCAAAAAACAGATATTTACATGATAGTATCAGTGTTCTTGTTAGATTACATAAGTTTACTTAACGGCGACTTTCAGTCATCAGATATTGGCACACACACGCGCATAAAGATATGACCATATGTACACGCGTACTTTCCTACAGATATATGTGTGTGCACACATAATTTACATAACTTACATACATATATACAGCTTACGTATAATTGTAGACGCAAACGCGCACACATATCAGTGTGTGTGTGTGTATGAGTGTATATGTATATGAATATATGTATACAGTTATGCATGTGTATTTGATTTCTATAAGCACACCTCTGTTGTTACTCGAGTATAAACGTACATACATAGTGATATTAACAGACGCACACACATACACGCACACACACACACACACACACACACACACACACACACACACACATATATATATATA
>NC_068986.1:14060504-14060973 GCF_001194135.2 Octopus bimaculoides | reverse complement strand
TATATATCGATATATATAATATATATATGTACGTGTGTATATATATATATGTATATATATATATATATATATATACATATATATATATATACACATATATAGATATACATATGCGTATATATATTAACATATATATATATGTATACATACATATATATATATATACATACATGCATATATATATACATACATACATGCATACATATATATATACATACATACATACATACATATATATATATATGTATATATATATGAGCACACTGTCTTTTTTGCGTACGTTCTAAGTCCTTTATTGCGTTTACATTCTCAGATGTAAGATTCACATGCTTCTACACACCCTACAACATTCTCTTATATATACACCTGCATAGATCAGTCTAACACCCACATCCGTATCCACACGTTGCTCATACTCAACAGGTATGTATATATATATATATATATATATATATATATATATATATAT
>NC_068986.1:14053181-14058181 GCF_001194135.2 Octopus bimaculoides | reverse complement strand
ACTTAGTAATCACATCAAGCATCACATAGCTTCTGTAGCTGACATAAAATGGAGGATATTTGATGAGCAAAGTTTATTAATGAACGTAGTACCGAAGTTTCGAAGCCAATCTGAACACATTTTATGTAACTCAAAGGTGTAACGCATACATCTACAGCTTAGCATTTCTTCGGGTCGGATTACCTGTGGTTATATGTCATTGTCGCAAGGAGAAAAGAGAAGAATTCACTAATATTGACGACCACAGTAGAACGATGGTTGGAAACAGCTAGGTCAATCCTTTAATACTAGTATGTGTGTGTTTGTACGAATAAATGTGTATATATTTGGTAATAGTTGCTCTACAACATTCCGCTAAGTTCATCAAACTTCAAAGCTGCTATTAAAATCTTTATACCTGTAATTCTGCTATCAACGAATTAATTCATATGATCAGTGGAATTGATTAACAAATGTTGATATCAATCGTTTCAATGCGGCAGTTACTGATTTCGATTCTACGCGTTATCAATGAGATCATTACCTTATCTATAATTGATTTCTAACATTAAAAAAAAATAATAAATAATAATGGCTCAAGCGTGCTGTCGGTTACATTTGACCATTCACCCCAGTATTTCAGCGTTTTGTTGTTTATTCGGCGTAGGAAATCTACCTGTGATTAATAGGTGGGAAATATTTGTCAGAGATCAGATACTTGGCATTAATGCTTCCTGTGGAATAACTTTTGCTAATAACAAGCGCCATTGCAATTAAAAAAATATATACTTGCGCCATGATCGATCGTATCATTATCAAATCATGGACATTATTGTTTGAAGGGTTAGAACTCATAGTGCTGGCCACCCAGTTACTATGGCATATGAACGACCGAGATTATAAAACTTCCCCTGAACACGACGGCAGGTGCCGAGTAGACAGGTGCAACGTGAAACGAAATATTTTCCTTACGAACAGAAAGCACCATCTCATTCGGCCAACGATCACGTGCATTACATACTACCCACAAGGCAACGCGCCTTCACGTTCACTTGTATTTTGATCCTACTTTTACGACCGTTGAAACAATAAAAAGTGAAGTTGACTTCAGGAGGATCCGAACTCATATCATAAGTGGATGCAACAAAATTCCGGAATATTTTCTCGGATTCACTATCCATTTCTTCCACACCCCGATCGTGAGTTCGACAACAGGCAGCGCGTTGTGTCTGTCCTAAAGCGGACTAATCCACTGAGTTGATAAAAAGGAGCGGAACCTGTATTTCAAAGGGCCAGCTTTGTCACATTCAGTGCCACGCTGAAATCATGAGCAGGTTGTCACGTTGATCGGATCACCTTTAACCCGCGTTGTCATAACCGACAGAGTACCAGTCTTTACATTTCCACTAAGTGATACATTTTGAGATGAGGAATGCATAATCGAGTATGGCAACAGCTTTCTTTGTTAAGGTAAACCCAGGCTCTTTGAGTCTTAGGATTCATACGATCAGTGATCCTGTTTCCATGGTATATAATTGAGTGAGATCACAACTTTCCCTCAGAAGGAGACGCCAGTCCGGTGCAGGAATGTTAATTTACCGCTCGGTTAACTGGAGCAAGGTAAAACGAAGTGTGTTGCAGAAAGTCAGAATGATCCACCCAATCTGGGAATCGAAACCACGTTCAAGCGCCGTGGGTGCAACACTTTAACCAGTAGCTCACGTCCCTTTACTCAATACTTATTGGTATTACGGCGGTGAGCTGGCAGAATCGTTAGCACCCCGGATGAAATGCTTAGCGGTATTTCGTTTGTTTTTATGTTCTGAGTTCAAATTCCGCCGACATAGACTTTGCCTTTCATCTTCTCGGGGTCGATAAATTAAGTACCAGTTGCGTACTGAGGGTGATCTAAACGACTGGCCCCCCTCCCTAAAAATTTCGGGCCTTGTGCCGAGTGTAGAAAAGAAACGTTAGCACACTGGGCAAAATGATTAGTGGTATTTCGTCTGTCTTTATGTTCCGAGTTCAAATTCCGCCGAGGTCGACTTTGCGTTCATTCTTTCGGGGTCGAATAATTAAATACCAGTTACATACTGGGTTGATCTAATCGACTGGTCGCCTCCCCAAAGATTTCTGGCCTTGTGCCTAAAGTAGAAAATAATAAGCACGTAAATGCATATCACAAAGCGTTTTCTCCAATGCGTCAGCAGTTTTTCAACTTAAAGTGCCATACACCGAGTGTGACACAATATTAAGCACGAGGTTTTAAATTCCAGTTTATTATTTATATTGGCATTGCATAGTACCAAAGATCGAATGAATAAGAATCATGTATTCTACAGGGCTTGGGTTTCGAGTGTCCACAACTGTTCTATTTATCCATCTATCTATCTATCTATCTATCTATCTATCTATTTATATATCTATCTATCTGCCTATCTATCCATATATATATATATATATATATATGTGTGTGTGTGTGTGTGTATATTTAAATATATATAAAGGGCATTAACTGTGTATTAATGCCTCACGCTATCGAGGGACTAAATAAGTAAAAAAAACTACCAAAAATAAGTAACATATTTACCGAAAGCGAGGGAATGCAGCTTTTCAAAATTTATCTCTTAAAAACATTTAACTTTTAACTTTTAAGTTTTTTTACTTATTTAGTCCCTCGATAGCGTGAGGCATTAATACACAGTTAATGCCCTTTATATATATTTAAATATATCTATGAAGAAACGATGAATCTTTTCATTACGAAATTTTTCGTTATTTTTTCATTATGAGGTTTTTTCACGCTGACTACTTGATAAATTCTTATAAAGAATTTATCCTATATTATATTATAAAAAATTATGTGTGTGTATAGATTGATAGATAGATAGATACTGGTACGACAAAAAACTGACTCGGTTACATTCAGCAAAGTAGAAAGCATGCCATCTTGTCTTGGATATGGAGACTAAAACATATTTCTGATTACGAGACATCTTATTTTGCCATACTCTCAAAAAATTAAAGAGACTATAAATGTGATGTTAATATTGTGTGGTACTCAAATATCTTTTGTAAACGTCTGGGGAGGCCATAGCAGCATCGAACAAAAATACAAAGAATTATTGCCAAAATACAGCAGGACAGCGAATGTTTTAAGATTTTTCTGATTTGTCACCCTGCAGTCAAAGATCACCCATCTGCTCCATGTATATTCACCACAGGACCGATTTCTTAGAATAAAAATTCTGTAAAAGACGTTTCACTTGACCATTAACTCTGGTGGAAACAACATAATATCGGTTGCCATGACGAAAGTTTTCGTAAGAGTTCACACGTTACTGAGATATAATAGCGCTCGTCTGAATTCGAATTAGTTTTTCTACTGCATTGCTGTGAGAACACATTCGTTTCTTCTTGGTCTTTTAATTTCTTAATTATATTCTTCTCACTGCTTTAAGCGACGATTGGTATTTTTTAAGTTCAGTAATAATAATTTGTATCCGAAATATCCATATATCTGCATATATCCGCATATATCTACAATTACAGCGATGAAAGATATAATTATGTGCAGGCTTTTTACTAAACACATATCTTTAGCTTTACTTTGAAAGGTAAACTTTTGCAGAGGCCATCTAACATGCATGTAATTATCCCCATGTAATTATCCCCATGTAATTATCCCCATGTATTTCTCCATGCAGTCCAGAAACATCCATATTCTTTCTGTGTCTACTTCTGTTGAAAAGCCAACATATATTGTTTTGTTATTCAAAAAATTCAAATACAGTAATAAAGTTGATGTATTTTTGATGGTGTGTCAGCGCATTTGTTTACATTAAATACATGCCTGTGTACTTAAGTAAAATTTATAGTTTTCCCAATGCTCTCGGTTCTTGTGTTAATTAATCGACAATAAGGCGGTGACTTGGCAGAATCGTTAGCACGCCGGACGAAATGCTTAGCGACATTTCGTCCGTCTTTACGTTCTGAGTTCAATTTCCGCCAAGGTCGACTTTGCCTTTCCTCCTTTCGGGGTCAATAAATTAAGTACCAGTGAAACACTAGAGTCGATGTAATCGACTAGTCCCCTTCCCAAATTTCTAATCGACAATAATAGCACTTCATTTGTGTGTGTATGTGTTTGTGTGTGTGTGTGTGTGTGTGTAACGGCGTGTGGCTCATTAGTTGGGGTAACCCACTAACGATCGTAAGGTTTAGTCTAATTCCAGGTAGAACGTTCTTCTTCTTCTTCTACTTCTTCTTCTTTTCCTTCTTCTTCTTCTTTTTCTTCTTTTTCTTCTTCTTCTTCTTCTTCTTCTTCTACTTCTCCTGATTCGCCGTCCCCTTCCTCGGCTACAGTTGCTTAAACAATCAAAACCAAGAACCAACATCCCACGTATTAAATATTTCTTCAGATCTGCGACTGCCTACCTACCCAGCCTTCACAAAAGTAAATGAGACAGCGTGAGAAAAAAGGAAAAAATGTCCCATGTATTTTAGAACTATGGAAATATTCTAAAAACACATTTCATTTAATTTTTCCACAATTCAATTGTTTTTCATGCTTTACTCTAAGTTTAAAAAAACCGTAAAGACTGAAACCGGTACTAAAATGTTTTTCATGATAAAATGTTTTTAGCATTTTCTACCGTGTCGTATTTTCTTATATATGTGTGTGTGTGTGTCTATGTGTGTGTGTGTCCTTGTGTGTATGTGTATGTGTGTGTGTGTCCTTGTGTGTATGTGTATGTGTGTGTGTGTGTGTGTGTGTGCGTGTGTGTGTGTTGCTGTGTGGGATGTAGCCTGGTTATCAACCACATGGTTCCGGGATCAGTCCCACTGCTTTGGCTGCTCTTTCTAGCGGGTTAGATGTCCTTTTATGGGCATCTCTAGTGTGTATTAAATGTACACTGTATTTTACATGAATAATATATAGTCTGTTGACTAATTTTTTTCTCGCTACACCACTGGTAGTAATTAAATTTCTTAATTTTTTGCTACCCTTAGACTTATTA
>NC_068986.1:14049257-14052954 GCF_001194135.2 Octopus bimaculoides | reverse complement strand
TATACAAAGGCACCAAAGTCTTTATTTCTGGTAGCTGAGTGCAAACGAAGTGTTTTTCTCAAGAACTACAACACATTGGCCGTTTCAGGTATCGAAACCGCAATCTTAAGATCTTCAATCCAGTATCCTAACCACAAAGGCACATGTCTCCACCCTGGAAATAATAAAATATTTACTCAACTAAAATGCCAAAACTACTGAATAATCCTTCTGATCAATATTAAATTGTCAAAAATGTCATTTGACACAATAAACATTGCCATATACATATATAACGTATATATGTGTGTATATGCGTAAGTGTGCGTGTGTGTAGATCTATGAATATATGTATATATGAAGAGTCTGTGTATGTTATTGATATGTCTTTGTAGGTCTGCGCGTGTGTATGAATACTTAGGTCTGTAGATTTTAAAGGCCAGTAAATTTCAATAAATATGTATAAACACTTCATGGGTATTGTTCCAGTTTTGTAGGTGTGGACATGTTGCGCTTGTGTGCGTGCGTGCGTGCGTTTGTGCGCGTGCACGACCGTGTATGCGTGTGTGTGGGTGAGTTTGTGTGCCATGGGTATACGCTACATGTTTGTGAATTTTATTTGATAGCTATGGATGTTTTTCAGTATATATTTTATGAATTATATATGAAGAAACATGATCTTCTATGAATAACTTTGGGGAGATTCAAAAGATGTTTTCTTAAAACTGTGAATATGTGCTTACCAAACTCATAAATTTATCATTCTCACATACACAAACAAACAAACACACACACACAAACACACACACATATACATACATGCATATAAGAATACATACATAAATATAAACATACAAACATATGTTTGTAAATAACGACAAAAGAACAGAACTTACGTAATCGCTTTCACTAGCTTACAGCTGTTTCCAATATAAGTAGGCGAGAACCCAGAGTTGAATGCCAGTGCGACATTTTACAGCTTCCCCGGAGTGATTTAAATTCAATGTTACTATATTGCGTAACGCATTTAAGAATATAAAGTCGAGTATCGCTACACTCACACATATAATGTATAATCAAGTTAGTTCGGAGTGTCTGTGTGGTAAGAAGTTTACTTCCCAACCACATCGTTCTGGGTTCAGTCCCACTTTGTGGCACCTTGGGTAAGTGTATTCTACTATACTCTCGAGGGGACCAAAGCCTTGTGAATGTATTTGGTAGGCGGAAACTGAAAAAAGCTCGACGTATACATATTTTATATATGTATGTTTGTGTGTGTGTGATACACACACACACACACACGCACAATGTATTCCACATCCTTCACCCACAATCTGTTTCACATCCTTCACACACACTTGCACACATTCATACACACACGCATAGACACAAATACACAGACACATAATCATAGACACATATACACATAGACACACGCACACACACACACACACACGCATATATTATAGATGTATATACACAAACATATACTCAGGTGTATATCAAACATATACAAGGCACAGTCATGGTTGTGGGGTAAGAAGCGTATTTCCCAACAATATAGTTCCGGGTTCAATCCCATAGCATGGCACCGTGGACAAGCACCTTGTGCGATAGCCTGAGGTGACCAAAACCTTGTGTATGGATTTGGTAGACGGAAACTGAAAGAAGCCCGTCGCTTATATATGTATATATAGATAGATAGATACATACATAATACATACATACATACATACATACATATATACATACATTCATATAGATATGTGTGTGTGAGAGAAAGTGCTTGTGTATATGTGTGTGTGTGCGGGGGGGGGGAGAACATGCAAGAAATTTGCTTTTATAGTCTCATGGTCTCGATTTTGTTTTCTACACTATGACAATTTGGACAAGTGACATTTTCTGTAGCCTAGCTTTGACAATGTGTTGTGAACGAAACTTGGTGGACAAAAACTGGGTAGAATCCTGTCCGGTGGTTTGCGCCCGTAATTGAAATAATACAGCTTTGTCACATGTTGTCTCACGCTAACTCTAATAAAGGCACGTGTGTCTGTAAAATGCTCAGCTATGTAAGCGATAAGTTAGGAGCAGGTAATCCGGCTGACCTTACAACTGCAACTTAATGTCGAATCACGGAGATCTGCCACCATAAGTATCTGATCTTTTATCATAATAATTATACAAACATGCGTATGTACACGCACACGTACTCACGCGTTAATATGCGTGTATGTATGTAGATATATATATACACACACATACATACATACATGCATATATATATATATATATATATATATATATATATATATATATATATATATATATATATATATATATATATATATATATGCGTGTATGTGCGTGTGTATTCTTTTATTCGCTTACTTGTTTCAGCCATTTAACTGCAGCCATGCTGGAGCAATGCCTTTAGTCTAACAAACCGACCCCGGGACATTCTTTGTAAACCTAGTACTTATTTTATGGAACCCGTTTGCCGAACCACTGAGTAACGAGGACGTACACGCACCAACATCGGTTGTCAAGCGATGGAGGAGGGAGGACAAACACAGAAACACAAGTACATACATACATATACATACAGTTTCTGTCTACCACATCCACTCATAAGGCTCTTGTGCAAGGTTTCCACGCAATGGGACTGAACTCGAAACTTTGTGGTTAGGAAGTATGCTTCTTACCACACAGCCATTCCCGCATCTTACATATATATATATATATGGTGGGAGGGGTATGAAATAATTTTGATTGAAAATTGATTCTAGTTTGTGGCACAAGGCCAGCAATTTCTTAATGAGGTGTGTAAGTCGATTACATCGACCCCAGTGTTTAACTGGTACTTATTTTATCGACTCAGAAAGGATTAAAAGCCAAGTCGAACTCGGTGGAATTTCAAATTAAAACGTCAAGACGGTTGAGATGCCTCGCAACCATTTGATACGGCGCCGTAACGATTCTCCAAGCTCACCGCCTTATTTTGGTAAAATATTGACTTGAAAGTTTGACGCCTCGGTTCTCTTTTTACAGATATTTCCAAGCATTAAAATAAAAGTGGTTCAACTGTCTAAGACTTAACTGTTTTTTTAAGTGAGTCACTCATGAAGACAAGCTAGAAAGCATGCAAATCGAAGTGTCTATCGGTGTAAAGGGTGAGGTGAATTGTGTGCTGAACAATGGACCATTTTAACTTTGCTTTAGGCTGTAATGTATTTTATCTTCTATTGGTTAATTTATGTTTTTAATGCATTAAAAGTTGGATTTGCTTTTTTTACAGTGTTATGCGAATTGTTGTGTACCGTGGTTTGAACGTAATTTTTAACGTAGCGGTTGCAGCAAGAAAAAGCTCAGACTCACCATTGTTCTTATAAGTTTCAGCAACTAATGGCCGGTGTTCAACGGTCCAAACTAGGATGTATGTATGTCTTTTATCTTTTACTTGTTTCAATCATCAGACTGGGGCCATGCAGGAGCACCACCTTGAAGAATTTTGAGTCGAATGAATCTATCCCAAGGCTTAATTTTTTAAAACCTAGTAATCACTTTATTTGTTTTTTACCGAAACCCTAGGTCACAATGATATAACAACACCATTACCAGTTGTCAAGAAGAGGTGGGGAACAAACAAAGGCATAAAGACACAGAAACACACACGTACCCACGCACACACACACACACACACACACACACACACACACAC
>NC_068986.1:14047242-14049247 GCF_001194135.2 Octopus bimaculoides | reverse complement strand
AAGAAAAAAGAAAAATAAGAAAACAAAAAACAACGCTAAAGCATTAACTACATGAAGATACCGTTGCCACGTTCCTAACTTCGCTAGCGGCAAGGTGTGGCAGAAGAACCTTTGGGAAGTTATTCTGTCTTTCGCTGTTGATTTTCTTTGTTTTATAAATCGATTTGTGAACTCATTCCTCGATGAGAAATATTTAACTTTGAAATGTATTTTAGAAATTTGTGATGATTACTCCATAAAGATACTTTCTGAATTTTATCAAAATCCAATTTTCGCGTTATATAAAGATAATTCTCAAATGATAAGTTCTCAAAATATAAATGTGTACTAGAAGGGTAAAATAGAATATATTCGGATCAGATAGGATAATTTCAGATCTAGTTCAAAACGGGGGCACCAGTATTTTCTTAACGAAACACTTTGAAACTTAGGACACTGATAGAATGTGTCATATAAAACATCTTTTTCTCTGAGTCTTCTTAACAAAAAAACGTACATCGCAAGTTATTTCATGTTAAAGTTGTCGTATTTCTGTAATTTCAACCAATGACTGACGTCCATTCAGTCGGATACTGTAAGTGCTGACTACGTAAACAAACGATTCTCAAACGATTCTGGCGGTGATAAAATTATTATTTCTTTGTCAAAAAATGGCTGAAGCATATTGGCAGTAGGGTTAGGGTTAGGTAGTAGCTAATAAACCTTTCATACAGTTCAGGCAGATGTTAACGAAATAAACACGCGTGATAGAAAATGAAAAAAGCAAATGTTGTACACAAACAGTTCAGGCAGATGTTAACAAAATTATAAATGGAGTTTAAATACACTTTACACCGCTTACTCTGCCAAAGGAGTAACTGTAAACAGCTGAATACTTGTCAGTGATTGGTTGAAATTATCGAAATAAGACAATTTTTTACATGAAATAACTCCGAATATAAAACTTTTTTTCTGTTCTATAACACAAAATAGATAAGTATACGAAGTTTGAAAGTCTTTCGGTACGAAAAACACTACATAAAACATAAATGAAAATTGGTGCCCCCGTTTTGAACTAGATCCATAATTTCTTTTAATCCCACCTAAAACATCCGCTAAAATATTCTATAGAGAAATTATTGCCTCTCTGCTTTGACATAAATATTCAATTTTATCAAAGCCACAGCGAAACCTATACTCGGACACGATAAGCAGATTGACCATAATACATTACCATAATATCTAAGTCTAAAATATCTTTCTTTCTAAAGTAAAATAGTATGTAAAATTCGGGTCAAAAATGGTTATACCCAGAAACTATTGGACATTTAAATGATAGGAAACCAGTTTTGAGTTTACTCTGATACTTTGCCTATTGAGTTTAAAAGCCACTTAAATCAGCTCTGACTTTCATACATCAACGGTCGATCAAATAAAGTAACAAGGACGTACTTGTGTCGTTGTAATCAACTACAGCCCTCCACACAAAACCACTGGCCTTGTTTAAATCAGGGACTGATACACTTTTCTACTCTAGGCACAAAGCCCGCAATTTAAAAGGAGGGGCCAGTCGATTATATCGAACCCAGTACGCAACTAGTACTTAATTTATCGACCCCGAAAGGATAAAAGGCAAAGTCGACCTCGGTGGGACTTGAACTCAGGACGTAAAGACAGACGAAATACCGCTAAGCATTTCGCCCGTCGTGCTAACGTCTCTGACAGAACAAAACAGAGTCTGTGATTAGATCGGTAGGAATGTGCTGTTCAACAAACGCACCGCACGCGACGCACACGCACGTTCATAGCTATACAGACACACTGACCCATACATCCATACTGACAGACACATATACACACGGGTATAATTATGCGTATATGGATGAATGTACAACTGTAGATGTGTGTGTGTGTGAGTGTATATGTTTGTGTGTGTATTTGTCTTTCTATATGCACATAGATACATGTATGTACACACACACACACACACACACACACACATAGACACACACAAACACGCACATAT
>NC_068986.1:14041293-14045707 GCF_001194135.2 Octopus bimaculoides | reverse complement strand
GTGTGTGTGTGTGTGTGTGTGTGTGTGTGTGTGTGTGTGTGTGTGTGTGTGTGTGTGTGCTTGTATGTGTGTGCCTTTTTGTATATGGTATATGTGTTAATATGTGCGGAGATAAACATGATTCTGTGGCCGGACGAACGCACAAGTATACCATAGAAGAGACATGATTTTGTTCCACATCAATGCCACACAGTGTTCTGCATACTTAACAACTTCGTGTGATAGTTGCCTTCTTGAAGTTCCGAGAAACTAAAAACAAATCAAAATAATGTTGTTGGAAGGGAAGATTAATTTGGACGAATCTGTAATTCTTGTAATTATCTCAAATTGCTTTACTGAAAGAAACTCTATACAGACTTCGATATTTTGGTTACATATTTTATATCAATTTTGTCATAGTAGAATATAAAGTAATGTTTCTGCAACAAGGCGGATTTACTGGCGCCGCTATTAATATGTAATATGATTTACTAATCTCGGTTTGAAATGTTGCAGGAATTGATCTCTCTTTGGAACTTTCCTGAAATTATTCCTGCTTTCTAAATTTCCTTTATTTTGATTTACTAGTATTCTACATGCCTATACGCTGCGCAGTAATGCTTCAATATACATGAATAAAGTAATATTTTGTCGTAACTACACACGTCGCCTGTTGCTAAAACGTAGTTTCTCAGTATGAGCGTCTGTATACGGTCGTTTGACCTGCTGCAAAGAGCAGTGAAACTTTCATCAAAATATACAATACTATCTTAAAATGAATAGGATTGTCTAAATCTAAAGCAAATGGCTCTTCACAAATAAAAGTCAAGATGGCCGAAGCAAGTTAATCTGTAATCATAGGTCACCCAGGTTAAAGCCTCGATTTCACAGGGCTAAACTGAAAAAAGATTACGAGACAGTGTCTTAAGTAGATCTAAGTTGTAAGAAGCCAATATAAGCTTCGAGTAGTATTATTGAGTGAATTTTAAGGTCTTTATTCTTTAAAAATTGTTATGGCTGTGTGCCTAAGAATCTAGTTTGCAATCAGGTGATTTCCGGTTCTGTCCTACTGTGTGGCAGCTTGTACAACTGTCTTCTACTCTATTATCATTTTTATTGTTATTAAAGAGGCGATCTATCAGAATTGTTACCGCCCCGGAAAAATTTTTGTGGCTTTTTTTTCCGAGTTTACATTCTGAGTTCAAATGCTGCTGGCCTTTGCTTTTCGTCCTTTCAGGGCCCATAAACTAAGTACCAGTTGTACACTGGTGTCGACATAATCAACTTAGCTCTCCCACGAAACTGCTGGTCGTATACCAAAAGTTGAAACCATTTTTGTTAGTAAAGCGTTGATGGTGTTGGTGGTGGTGGTGAGTGTGTTATTATTATTATTATTATTATTATTATTATTATTATTATTATTATTATTATTATTGTTGTTGTTGTTGTTGTTGTTGTTATTATCACTACTATTATTATTATTATTATTATTATTATTATTATTATTATTATTATTATTATTATCATTATTATTATTATTATTATCATTATTATTATTAATATTATTGAGTCAGAGAGCAGTACATGCCACCAAAGTGACACTTGTTTACAAACATACGAAGGCCAGGATACCCATTGTAACCACCCGTCTGATAAGGGTACACCAAGCATATGCCTCACAATCATATGTGTGCGACATAGTGATCTCATATCAAGATAAACAGCGCTTGACCTTGCAGGTCAAACCCAGTTAGAATTTTCTTCAGGTCGAGTAGCCCATCCCGCCAAAACGGTCCTTGAACAAGGGTTTTTAAGGATGATGAATGAATCACCCATGTTTCCAGGGTGAATTATTCAAACCCCAAAGCACTCGTCTTAACGCATGTCTAGGATGCTCCCCCACTACTTCTGCTCATGTCAGCAACTAAGGGACATGTTCAACTGCTTAAGGTGAAACAACTGACCAGCAAATCTGTGGTATTGGGCAGAATATTTGCTGTAGCCCATCATTTATACAAAGAAAATCAATGTACATAATAACATTTCTAATCAGTTAAGATCAAGCGCCATGAGAGCCACTGCCTGGTACTGCATCAGGGCAGTTATTGTAATTATTATTATTGTTGTTGTTGTTGTTTTTGTTGTTGTTGCTGTTGTTGTTGGATTCAAATTCACAGCTTATATTACTGGGTAAGATGAAAAGTGTCAGCTGTCCACAACCAGCAGACTAAGGTGACACTTGTCTTACTGGTCATGCTTCAAGAACCATGCCAAGAATTCTTGCACTTCCAAGCAGTGTTGATTTTTGTAGGTGTTCTACTTTCACACTTGCACCAATCTTTTTCAACCATGTTGGTAGTTGAGTGCTAATACTTCTAAGTGCACCAATTACTCTTGGTATCACATCTACTCTCTTCATTGACTAAAACCTTCCTATTTACCACTTCAAATCGTCGTCGTTGTTTATTTTTCTTCTTCATTCACATTGATCTTGTTGTCACCCTAAAATGCTCTGTCGATTATCATACATGTTCTTTGTTTTTTTTCATCACAACAATGTCCGGTTTCTGATGTATGGTCAAGTGATCGCACTGGATCATTGCATCCAACAGGATTTTACAATTCTCATTTTCGCTGACTTCTCCAAGGGTTTGCTGATACCACGTCTTTGCTCTTTGTAGGCCGTGATTTCCAAAGAGTTCCCAATGGATCATTCTATCCACATTGTCACGGCATCTTTTGTATTTGCGTTTTGTCAATTTCGGGTATTCGCTAACGATGTGCCATTCGGTTTCACCCCTCTCACCACACATTCTGCGTTTGT
The DNA here is from genome assembly GCF_001194135.2 of Octopus bimaculoides. Lineage (NCBI taxonomy): Eukaryota > Metazoa > Mollusca > Cephalopoda > Octopoda > Octopodidae > Octopus > Octopus bimaculoides. Next base: position 14,042,904 of record NC_068986.1, on the reverse strand, counting down.
TGCTATCGGTAGTGTTGTCTATTCTGCACTTCATATAACTGCTTCTTAACACTAGTTCCTGAGCTGCACATATGAGTGCTTCTGTCTCTATCTTCAGGTCACTCCGCCTCATCCATAGCCACCGTTCGTCTGCATCTATCTTGGCGTTTACATCTCTTGCAAGCTGACCATATATTTCCATTTCTTTGTTCATTTCTTCTTTAAATTTTCTTTAGTTACACAATTTGTTTAAATTTATCTTTATTATCATTATTATTATTATTATTATTATTATTATTATTATTATTATTATTATTATTATTATTCTCATTATTCAGTAATCTTATTTTCCTCCTCCTCATAATAATAATAATAATAATAATAATAATAATAATAATAATAATAATAATAATAATAATAATAATAATAATAATAATAATGATAATAATATTACAATGATAATTATTTAGTTAATTCCACTAGTTATGTATTTATTAAGTGAATTTTATGAATTTCATTTGCTTGAAATAAAAAAATCCTGCTTGATCTCTTCTGCTTGAAAACTCGATGTGCATAGAAAACAAACTTGCTTCCATTATTGCTCAGTTTTACAAAGCGTTATCGTTCATATGCGGAAAAACAGCAAAATAACAACAACAAAAAAAACGAAAAATAAGCAAACGTTTTTGAATGGTGTATCTTGGATTGAATTGAAAAACATCAAATTTTTTAAAAAATCAACAACAACCAGTAATATTTGTATCAAACGAAATGAGATAATGTCTGGCAAGTGATTTCCTGTTTTTCACAAATGTTATTCACCCCTTAGGCAACACAAGTAAAGCATCATGGGACGACCATTTGGCTTCAATAACCTGTGATCTTTGGTGAGAAAGCAGACACTCTTTTGAAATGTTGCTTCTTTAAGCCGCCATTTTAAAAAGATTTTTTTTCTTTTCTATTCACAATGCGATTTGCTCGCGTTTACTCAGATTTCGTGTTGCAGCATCTTCAAAGCTATTTCTGCTTCTAATGATGCGTTTAACACTTTTCCTCATTGTTACAATTATTATATTCCGCTGTTGTCATTATTTATCATTTTTATTATTATTATTATTATTATTATTATTATTATTATTATTATTATTATTATTATTATTATTATTATTATTATTATTGCTGATGTTGCTTTTGTTGCTGTTGGTGTCGTTGGTGATACTGTTATAACAATAATAATTATTATTATCATTATTATTCTCATTATTATTATTAGTATCATTATTGTTGTTGTTGCTATTAATACTACTACTACAGCTCTTGTTGCTGCCGTTATGATTGTTTTTATCATTACTACGTGTTATTATTATTATTATTATTATTACTACTACTACTACTACTACTACTACTTCAATCTTATTATTTTTATTATTAATTGCAATATCTATAATGAAAATTATATTGATGTTCTTATTCTTGTACAACTCATTATCATTATTTCTCCTTCTCCTTCTACTCCCCATCCTCCTCTTCTTCTTCTTCTTCTTCTTCTTCTTCTTCTTCTTCTTCTCCTCCTCCTTCTGCTTCTGCTTCTGCTTCTTCTTCTATTTCTTTTCCTTGTTGTTGTTGTTGTTG
>NC_068986.1:14036217-14037339 GCF_001194135.2 Octopus bimaculoides | reverse complement strand
AAAATATATCAACACTATTCAAATCGAAGTTCTAATATTATGTTGAAATGAAACTATAACTTCTAAATAATTTAGTGTTAAATAAGTTATCTATTAAAAATAATCTATATATATATATATAGTGAGAATTTACAAAGAACAGAAGGTGAGGACGGGTAATGTAAACAGAAAAACATGTGTATTAGTTTAACGCTCGTGAAGTGAGAAAGTCTTTTTACATTTCAAGCCTACGCTCTTCGACAGATAGGAACATAGAAATAAACAGGAAGAGAAAATAGAAAAGGTTTAGTGGCTAGCGATCTATCATCGAGATATTGTTGTATTTCGGGATGGGCGTTTTCTTTGATTAAGCGAAATAAACCCACGCATCATATATATTTGTGTGTATGCTTATATATAGATATGTATGTAAATATGGAACGACGAGAATGAGTGCTCAACACCGCATTGGTGAATAAAATTACTTTGCTTATGCATTAAGACAGCCATTGAATTCATGTTGAGAAAATTATCAAAATATCTAAATAATGCTTGCAGCCGATCATGTGGCGGAATGGTGTTCGTCTTCATTTTAAATGAAAACACAAGCTCTCGTGAATTCGCAGAAAGTCTCCTAAAGAAAATAAATCAACGGTCGCTACTCTTAGATCATACATTTTCAGTGGCATTCTCCCGGGGGTCTAACATTTGGGAAAGCAGTCATGTGGGATGGTAAATTTGTTTGCACTATATTATACCATATTATATTATATTATATTCTGGGTATATGTGATGTGCGGATGTTCATGCCCCAATGACGAACTACCTCAGCACACAAACATACGAACCTCAGGTACATATTTATCTACAAGGGAAATTAGCGACCTCCCTCTACGATATTTGATAAAAGAAAATTGCTATAGATTTCATGAAGTGGGATTGAAATGGCGATGTTTGATTTGCGAAGCGCAGTTGTTTTCTGCTCAAGGCACAAGGCCCGAAAGTTTTAGAGAGAGTCAATCGATTAGATCGACCCCAGTTCGCAGATGCTACTTAAATTATCGACCCCCGAAAGGATGAAAGGCAAAGTCGACCTCGGCAGAATTTGAACTCAGAACGTAAAAGACAGACGAAATACCGCGA
>NC_068986.1:14034654-14036207 GCF_001194135.2 Octopus bimaculoides | reverse complement strand
GAACTCAGAACGTAAAAGACAGACGAAATACCGCGAAGCATTTCGCCCGGCGTGCTAACGATTCTGCCAGCTCGCCGCCTTACGAAGCGCACTTGTTAACCATCAGGTTAGTATTTATGTCTTGAAGACATGTAAGCATGAGGATATGTCGGCGTATGTCTGTATGAGTGCATGCACACACACACACACATACACAAACCACGCGCGCACACACAAACATACATATTAATATATTATGCATGTTTATGTGTGTGCGCGAATATGCGCGTGTGTATGTATGTGTGTGTGTGAAGGGTAACTTGGGAATTTACTTTTGCTGTCACGTGTAATTATCAAGGAATTTGGCAAGCATACAAGAATTATAATTTAACATTTATCAAAGAGCAAATGAAAGAACATAGCACACAAATTAAATTACATCCTCACATATACACACCCACGGGCATACATATACACACACACATACATATATATATATTTACAAACACACATATATATATAATACACACACACACACATATATATATGTATATACATGCATAAATATATACATACATACATGCATACAAACATACATACATACATAAAAACATGCATACATACATACAAGCAAAAATACATACATGCATGCATACGTATATACATACATGCATGAATACATACAAACATGCATACATACATGCATACGTATATACAAACATGCATAAATACATACATGCATACGTACATACATATCTGCATACATATAGACATGCATCCATCCATACATACATATATACATATATACATGCATACATACATACATACATGCATACAAACAACACAGGAATACATACATACACTCGTACATACATACACTCGTACATACATACACTCGTACATACATACACTTGTACATGCATACACGCAAAGTAAGACACAAAAAGTCACGCGTTTAACTTTGTGTGTAGAGAGGCGTATAGGAGGAAAAGAATGAAGGAATCATAGAAACGCGAGAGTGGAAGCGAATTATCTGCGTCTCTGGTGATTTGAAAAGAATTTAATACGAAGAGCAGAGAACGTGTGAGGAACTGAAAAAAATATATTAAACCAAGATTGTGATAAGAGACAGACGCGCTGTGATTGTGCGAAAGAGTACATGTATGAGAGAGGGGCAGATAGAGATGAACGCTTCGAGAGAAATGAAAGGGAGATAGTTTGAGCAAAGCGATCGATAGACAGATAGATTGAGTGACAGAGCAAGAGAGAGAGAGAAAGAAAAGGAGAGAAGAGCGATATGTAGAGAGTCTGTGGGCGTGAATTATTGCGGTAAACATTCCTTTGACATAAGAAGCTAACTGGCGAAGTGTGGGAAATATTCGGGTCTTTGGTGTTTCTTGGAACTATGGAGGAAGCGGAAACTGACTTGTGATGCAGCGCGAAAATAAAATAAAGCAGTGGTTGTTCTTACAGAACCATGATCTAAAGACTGACATTTTTTTGTTTTATTTTGATATAAATACACACACACACACACACACACACACACACACACACACACACACACACACACA
>NC_068986.1:14032912-14034604 GCF_001194135.2 Octopus bimaculoides | reverse complement strand
ATATATATATATATATATATATATATATATATATAAATATATATATATATATATATTTGCTATGTGCAGTTATTCTTTTGTAACATGATGAAATAAGACGCTACAAAGTTTCCATCGATATGAACATTAATGATATTCAGGGGAAAATAAAGTTAAATGAATTTTTAAGAACTGCGAATAGAAATAGGATGGGAGTAAGGGTGGCATCAGGTGGAGAATTAAATGTTGAGCTTTGACTACTGACGACCATCTACCATGAAGATGGTCAATAAGTTCCAGGACCGGAAGTCCTATATACAGATAGGCATGATATTGGCTAACCATAAGAGGGAACACTAAAATCGCTGACGTAAAATGTTTGGCACTAAAGCGAACTCATTATCCCAGGCGCGGTCCTTTGTTTTGTAAAGCTATATAGTGACTGTAAAAGGGGCGTATAAATAGCGTTTTATTTTTATTTTGCTTTTTCCCAGGTTTTGGAACTCGACTATGTGAGAACTATGAAAAATTTCAAACAACTGTGAAGTACTTTTAACATTTCTCATGAGATCTTTATGTTTCTGCAAACTAAATGATCAAAACAAAAGGAAGTTAGACTGAATGAATTAGTTAAGCGGTCATTGACAGAGGCATTCGTTAATTAAAAAAGCCCTTTTTCCTGAAAAAACAAAACAATTAGAACAGGATCGATAAAGTATAGGAAAAACCTAGATTAGAGGGAGAATAACATATAAACTTAGATGTGTTTGGGAAAGGCGTCACAACTGACGTGTTCACGGTGAGATTAGTCTTCGATCAATCGTCAATATGAAGTATGAAGGGTGCATTGCCTGGGCTAAGACAAGATACGATGTGGGGGGGAAAAAACTGATGGTGGTGGTGGTGGGTGTTGTGTGAATGCGATATCAGAGATTTTATTTTAATCTCTGTATTTCGGGTTCGACCTACGCTGCATCCGATTTTGTATGATTCATCCAGATTCGTTAAAGTAGTAGAGGTAGCGGTGGTGGTTGTACCCGCGGCGGTTGAGCAGGCTGTCTACATAGCATCGGAAGGTGCCCTGTTGCTGGCAGAAATGTTAAGCACGCCGGGCAAAATTCTTAGCAGTATTTCGTCTGTCTTTACTTTCTGAGTTCAAATTCCGCTGAGGTTAACTTTACCTTTCATCATTTCGGGGCTGATAAATTAAGCACCAGCTGCGTACTGAGGTCAATGTAATCGGCTGGACCCCTTCCCCAAAAGGATAATGAGCTCACTTTAGTGCCAAGTATTTGACGTCAGCGATTTTAGTGTTCCTTCTTATGGTTAGCCAATATCATGCCTACCTGTATACAGGACTTCCGGTCCTGGATCTTACTGTCCATCTTCATGGTAGATGGTCGTCAGTAGTCGAAGCTCAACATTTAATTCTACACCTGATACCTTCCATACTCCCTTCCATGTGCCTAGACTAGAAAAGAATATTTCTGTTTCCAGAAATGCCCTGATGCTCTGCTAATATTTCTGTTTTCAGAAATGCCCTAGTGCTCTGCTAATATTTCTGCTTTCAAAAAGGCCCTTTTGGTCTGCCAATATTTCTGTTTTCAGAAATGCCCTTTTGCTCTACCAGTATTTTTATTTTCAGAAAGGCTCTGTTGCTCTGCTAATATTTCTGTTTCCATCGTTCTCGCTATCAATGTTCTTTTTTGTTGT
>NC_068986.1:14031944-14032902 GCF_001194135.2 Octopus bimaculoides | reverse complement strand
TAATATTTCTGCTTTCAAAAAGGCCCTTTTGGTCTGCCAATATTTCTATTTCCAGAAATGCCCTTATGCTCTGCTAATATTTCTGTTTTCAGAAATGCCCCAGTGCTCTGCTAATATTTCTGCTTTCAAAAAGGCCCTTTTGGTCTGCCAATATTTCTGTTTTCAGAAATGCCCTTTTGCTCTACCAGTATTTTTATTTTCAGAAAGGCTCTGTTGCTCTGCTAATATTTCTGTTTCCATCGTTCTCGCTATCAATGTTCTTTTTTGTTGTTGTTGCTGTTGCTGATTATTTTCTCATGTTTATTGACGTCACCGCCATTCCTGTTTCAGCCAGAACTGCCATTTATTGCAAAGTGGCGATAGCAGTTCTGGCTATACTCCTGTCGCAATCTCTTCTGCCATTGTTTTTGGCGTCATTTCCGTTGTAGCATTCGGCACCCCATATGCATTCCCGTTCGTCTTATTATACTCCAATCATTTTGTATGAATTCGAATTGCGTTATGTGCGTGTGTGTGTGTGTGTGTGTGTATGTGTGCGTATGTGTGTCTGCGTCTGTGTGTGAGAGACAGAGATATGAGAGTATTTGTGTAAATTTGTCGCGCGTGTGAATGTGTTATCGATCCAATAGTTATTAGATAATATTATCAGAAGTGAGTCTTTGACCTCTTACCGGTGTCTAGTAATTCTTTTGAACGTCGATACGCTTCCATAGGGTATCATTTACTATAGTGCCTGTCTGAAGACAAAGTGATGGTTCTGACATAGACAGACATTTGTTTTCAAAATAGGAGACGTGAAATCGATCATTTACGTTCCAGGTACAATTTTACAAGACATGATACGAAACAGTGATCCAATTATCATTGAATCTAGTCATTATGAAAATCATACACCTTACACAGACAAAAGTATATACACAGTGTTACAGAAGTTGGTTACCTCAACTTTTACTACCTA
>NC_068986.1:14030824-14031786 GCF_001194135.2 Octopus bimaculoides | reverse complement strand
ATATATCACAGAGAGTGGGAGAAAGAGAGGTAGTGATGCAGATAACACAATTAGACTCTAAATATATCTACATAGATAGATAGATAGATAGATAGATAGATAGATAGATAGATAGATAGATAGATAGATAGATAGATAGATACACATAGACACATGTGTCCTTATGTATTCTATATGCATTCAGAAAGATAAACCCGTACATACATGTACATACATATGTAGGTATATATATTTATACACATATGTGTGCATTTCTACACATGTACTCCTATAAATACATATATATGTGTGTGTGTATGTGTATATATGTGTGTGTATGTGTGTGTGTGTGTTTGTGTGTGTTTATGTATTCATAGAGATAGAGAGAGAGAGAGAAGATATAACTATCGGCAAGAAGGTTAAAACGTACTCAATACCTAAAAACTGTGTCCCTTATGAATATGACAGCTGTGATTTCATATCTAATTATTCTATTTCACGTTACCGTTCCTCACATTAGTCATATCTATCTATATATTATGTATCTATCTATCTATTTATCTGTCTACCTATCTACCTACCTATCTATCTGCCTGTCTATATATCTATCTGTTTTACCCGTTCGAGATAAGCATTACAGGCACGGTTCGAGACACACCGGACCGACCTGCCCGAGATGCGGTCAGAGCGACGAAACCATTCTGCACGCAATCGTGCAGTGTCCAAAGATTTCCGACCTGTGGGCTTATGCCGAACGGCTGCTGTCACGTGTGGGACGAGTCCGCCTGTCAGCCGAGTCTATTGTGCAAATTGCTCCACCACCGTCCCTCAACAGGGAAGGCAAGGCAGTGTTCATCATACTGGTGGCCATGGTGAAAGAATGTGTGTGGTGGACCCGAGCGAAAGGATTAGAGACGAAAACCTACCTCTCTGGCCAATCGCTCATCAACTTTTTCAAGTATCACTTGAAAAGGAAGGTGAGA
>NC_068986.1:14028616-14030550 GCF_001194135.2 Octopus bimaculoides | reverse complement strand
TTTTCTCTCCATGGATAAACCTAATGTTACCCCATTTTACACAATTGACATTTTCTCTGTGATATACGATACCCCCCCCCTTTTTTTATTTGTTTGCCCCTACCGATCCCTTTTGATCGGATTCTTTTTTTTTTTAAAGAAAAGCTCTACAGTTGTATTTGTCCCCTCTGTGTGCAGCCCTGGTTGGCTAATAAAAGAAAGTTATCTATCTATCTATCTATTCATCTCGGTCTGTTAATGGCTAGGCGTTCATGCGAGTATACTGACACTTATGTAGCAACATTCAAAATTTTGTCCCGGTGAATCTAGTTGAGGACGACTAGTAAAATTTATGTTAACAAACGCAATTTAGAGAGTTCGAAACCTAAGTTCTAGATTATCGACATCTGGTTTGTACATTTATCTAATGTTCTTCGTACAGGTAATAGGAATTGTGGCTGCTATTTTCAGAAAATGCTGGTGCATTGTTGTACCACCATTCTACATTTATACTCTAACCTTATGGTGCTTAGTTTCATTGGTAAGCAATACTACCGTATTGCAATATTTAAATTTTTTTCTTGGAAACCTTTTTCACTGTTCTCAGTTCTGTTAACAGCGAGTATACTGGCACTGATGTAGCAGCATTCAAAATGTTGCCCCCGGTAAATCTAACTGAGGGGGACTAATCAAATTTACTTTAACAAATGTATCTTGCAGAGCTTGAATACTAGGTCCTAGATTATCCACATCTGGGGTGTACATTTATCTAATGTTCTCCCTACAGGTAAGATGATTTTTTTTTATGTTCGCCGCCCACAAACATCTTTACCAGTTTATATATAGAGTGAAGCTTTACTATAGTATCCTATATTATCGACTGCTATTTCCATAAATATATATATATTCATATACTGTTACGTTATTACTGCGTTCACGAAGAAGAGTACTCCAACTAGTGTGAGTAATAAATACCATTTAATGGACAGCGTGATGTATATATGAGCTACTATTAGTTACATCTTCAGATAGTAGAGTAGTCGGCTGAACTTATTTATAGTAGCGTGTACCATCCTACAATCTTTCAGGCTCAAGGTAATTATGATTTAAAATCATAATATGGCGTCTTAAAGGTTGCAGTATTGCATACGTCACGCTATATGCATGCTCACCAAGTTGTTGTATCATTACAGCATGAAACCTATACATATAAGCGTACACACTCGCATGCAGATATATAGGCAAATATAAACGTGTGAACATTCTTACCGTCTTAAATGAGGTAAGTACACATTAGCTAATGAAGTCGTAGAAACGTCTAAAAGACCATGTGGGCGATTCTTTGATCATAAGTCGTTCTATGAGGGTTGACAGCAATAACTACAACCGCAGCATAATGACAACGACCAAGATAAAATTGATTTATCGCAGAGAAATATTTGTATGCCTTATACAATAACGGTGTAAGCAGTCGTAGTAGAAGCACTATTTCCTCTTTCCTTCAGTGACATTCCTTATTCGCAATATATTCTTATGCCAACTACATATTTCTTACGAGGAGGCTGAGTCAAAGTCGTAAATTTTATACCCAATATCTCATCAAATGTATATCTGTTTCGTTTTGCTTTGGTTCTTTTTCACATTAATGTAGGCAGAACCGAAGCAGTTGCTTAGAAGTTTATTCTACACACAACCACATGGTTTCGGATTAAGTCCCACAATGTGGCACCTAAGGTAAGTGTCCTTTAGCATAACACTGAGCAGAACATAGCCTCATGAATTCATTGGGTTGATGAAAACTATGTAGACGCCCGTATATATATATATATATATATATATATATACCTGAGTAAGCACATAGATGTGAAACAAGTTGGAAAAAAAGAGTACTCGAAAACCAGAGATAGAGTAATATGCTTTACTTAAATAAAGTATGTATATATATATATATGTAT
>NC_068986.1:14027279-14028274 GCF_001194135.2 Octopus bimaculoides | reverse complement strand
AATTCACGGCAGCTTTCGTCCTAATTTTGGGACTGCCATGTTGGCTTGGCGATAACTATTAATTTCCAGTACCGCTGCCGTAGTCTCCTTTAGAGAGACTTAGAAATATTAATAACTATATATATATATATATATATATAAATGCATATATATTTATATATAATTTAGTGCATACAAAATTCTTGCCTATTCGCATCTAGAAGAGGCTAAATCGTCGAACCACATTAAGTATCATCACTATTATTGTTACACACGTGCGGGAAATCGATGGAACAAGCTAACGGAGATTGATGAAATTGAGTTATTTCTGGATCGGCCAATTTCTGGATTAACACAAAGGTTTTTCCTTCGTCAGCAGAGAATACTGAGGAAATACTTATACACATGCACAGATAAGCAGACGCCATGTAATGAATGCATATAATTACCCCTGATATATCCATTTCGAATTCCATAGCAGGCCCCGACACGTGTGTATCCGGTCACGAATAGCACATAAGTGGCTAGACTATGCCGAAGTGAATGGGAATCAGCTTAATTCTAATATTAGTGGCCAGCATATAAAAAGATAGACCTAGTAAGGAGAAATCATAAACACAATAAAAATTAAAGGCATAGAAAATTCTTATTGCTTATATACTGAAAGGAGACGTTATGGGTATATATAGGTATTTCATTTATTTGGGCAGTATTCTCTGTTGACGAGAATACCCAGTTTTCTGGATTAATCCTGAAGTTGGTCGATCCAGAAATAGCTCATTTTTATGAATCTCCGTTAGTTTGCTCCCTCGATTTTCTGCACATGTGTAACAATAATAATTGTGATATTTGATACTGTTCGACGATTTCACGTATCCTTTCAGCATATAGGCAAATGTATTTTCTATGCCCTTCATTATAATTGTATTTATGACTTCACCTTAATAGTTCTATCTTTTTATATGCAGGCCACTGATAAAAATTCTTAACAATTTTATCCTTATATACATATATAT
>NC_068986.1:14025686-14026812 GCF_001194135.2 Octopus bimaculoides | reverse complement strand
TTTCGTAACGTTCTGAGCTCAAATTCCGCCGCGGTCGAATATGCTTATCATCCTTTCGGGGTCGATTAAATAAGTAACAGTTACGCACTAGGTTCGATGTATTCGACTTAACCCCTTTGCTTTGTTTGTCTCCTCTATGTTTACCAACAGTTCACAATAAAGAAATATATTTAAAGACACAAATGACAACCCACCAATGTTTGTTATAAAACATGTCAGCCACTAAACGATTAAATACCTTCTGTACTAAACGGCTGCACGAACATATCTAAATACCATCATTTAAAATAATACCATATAATTAACTTGTTCATGTGTAAAGGAGGACATTTTTATATAAAATACTTTAGTTCGCTGTGGCAGGAGATTCTGTTCTATGTTTATACTTTTGACTAATGTATTTCTTTTGTTGCTGAAAGATTTAATGCTCGTTGCTTTCGTTTTAGCATAGGCGACCTATTTAAAGCACCGTTTATTAATTATATTTTGAAAGGACGGAGCTAACAGAAAACTGGCCACCATTTTCGCTAATTAGTGGTTATCATTTGTTGCTTTGTTTTAGTTAAGAAGAGAATGCTAAAATATTTTTTTGACTCCTTAAATCTTCGAAGCTCTTTCAAACAGGAATTGATATTTGAAGAAAAAATATGATGAAAGCAAGTATCTGATATTAAATGAAAAGAAAAAAAGAATCAGATTGTTTAGTTTTAAATTGTATCTACTTGTGTCTGCTATAAACGCAGCCTGTTCTAATGACAAGTAGATGTGTTTGGAACTACACAGACATACACACACACACACAAATATAAGTGTGTGTGTGTGTGTGTGAGTAAAAATAAATACCAAAAAAGGGGTTTTGTATGATTGTGTATAGAGGAATATATTATTTTATTTAAAAGAGTTCCAACTCTGTCTGTTTTTTATGTTTTATTTATATTCTTGTAAAATTAATGTGGGATATAGAATATGGAATATACAATATAGAATATAAAAATGGATGGTACAATGAAATAAAGTATTGAATGTCTTATTGAATATATGGAATATGTCTTATTGAATATATGAAATATTGAACACTCAATATTTCATATATTCAATAAGACATATTCCATATATTCAATAAGAC
>NC_068986.1:14021079-14025057 GCF_001194135.2 Octopus bimaculoides | reverse complement strand
ATATATACATACATTCCTTAAGTAGGCGTTTGTGTTTATTGTGTTGGCCTAGATGTATCCTGGCTAATTATTTCTAATGATTACATTGGTCTTCCAGCATCATCCTCAACGACATTCAAGAAGCCAGCTCTTCGATGTCTCAAATTTTATGATAAGCATGGGAATTTTTTTTTGTTTCCAGTGTTATTTATTTTATTTATTATTATATATATTTTTGTTCTTATTCCAAAAATGTGATATTCTATTCTACATTGTGTTGTTTTGTTTTACATTCCACTCAACTAACTAACTATTTATTTTAATTTCATTTCTCTTTGATTGTTTACATCTGAGTATAGTTCATATGAAAATGAAAAAGAAATATATATATATATATTCTATCTATAAAGAACAGAAGAAATAGCAAGCTCTTTGAGTGGTTTTTCACTATTTGAGATCTTTGATGTCAAACCATTTAAATCAAATATCATTCGGAGACCGACCTTTTCAAAATAGATTTGGCTACGAAAAATAAAAGATAAACGTTTAGAAAAAAAAAATGTATCGTGAATCGAAATGCACGGATTAATATCTGTTTTGATTCTGTGACGAAATATACGTTTATTATTTTTAATTTTATATGTTTAGCACTAACAAGGTAACATGTGGCGTTATCTACAACTCGTGTTGTGGTTTCAAACACACAGCAGATTTTACGGAAAAATAATTCAATTAAACATTTAAAATAAGAGGAAAAAACACTTTAATGAGAAAAAAAACACGATTTAACCAAAACATATCTCTGTAGATATACAATGTTTCTCTATACTGCATGCATAGTCATATAGATTACATATACACACACACATATACACATATATGCATACACACCTATACATATGTGTGTGTAAGAGAGAGAGAGTGTGTGTGTGCGAGCATGTTTATGTGTTTGGATCTATATATATAATATTCAAGGGAAAAGATCCCATTACACCGCTAGAACGTGTTGTTTACATTTCACAACAGTAATTGTTTTCACCTCAATAGACGTCAGTGATTGGTTGAAATTACCGAAATACGACAACTTTTAACATGAAATAACTTCGAATATAAAGATTTTTCTGTTTTATAAGACAAAATATACAAGTATACGAAGTTTTAAAGTGTTTCCGTAGAAAACACACTAAATAAAACATAAACTAAAAGTCCCCCCCCCCAAATCAGAAAGAGCCCCGTATTTTACTAAATGTATTTTACAAGTGAGAAGACTGTTTCGGAGAAATATATTTACTATATTCTCCGTGCGTGCTTATATAGTGAGAGATGCGTGGTGTTGGAGGGTCTTAACTCCTCTTTCTAGCAAACAGGTACATATTGTACGCTGAATTTTTATTATATATACAGGGTGATTCAAAAGTAGCCATACATAGGAACAAGTTATGTTTTTTTATAAGAAACAGTTTATAAGAACATATTTTTTTATTTAACAGGCTCTATATGGTTACCATTGTATTTGGGATACACATTGCAATATGTTTACCCAATTCATTGTGAACTCGTAACAGTACATCTGGTGATACGTGTACAAAGGAGTTGGTGATGCGTTCTTTCAAATGATTTATGTCTGTTATCCTTTCACGAAACACTATGCCTTTCAAATGCCCCCAAAAGATAGAAATCAAGAGGATCTAGGAACTGTTTCTTATAAAAAAAAAGTAAATTTTTCCTACGTATGAAGACTTTTGAATCACCCTGTACACATGAATATATGTATAGATGTGTTTGTGTGTGTTTGTGCTTATGTGCATATGTAGTGTGTGTATGATATATGTATATATTTGAAATCATACGCAAACGTTGTTGGGGCCTCGTATCTATTAATTAATCCTACACTGGGAGTGTATTGTGTAATATTGTACAAATTATTTCTGCCCAAATTGTTTGCTATAAAAAGCTGTATGGAAATGTTGCCATAATGGAAATAAAATGAGCAGTCTTACATACATACACACATACATACATACATACATACATACATACATACATGCATACATACATACAAAAATACCCTGTTGCTGTTGAAATTCCAAAGAAGAAGCCTTGGATCTTGGTTAGAAACTGGCTCTTTCTCTATTGACCAAATCTCAGGAAATGAACTGTATAGTGACATACATACATACATACATACATACATACATACATATATACATACATACATACAGAGTGTCTCAAACACTATATAGATACATTAAATATCGTAAAGTCAGCTTTTATAAGAATACATTTTATTTTCAAAAGTGAAGAGAATCTACAGAAAAGAAAATTAATTTTATGTACACTTCTTATCAAACTCCCGGTCGTTCCGGTCCAGGCGCTGCTGATAATGCCAAGTACCGAAATAACAAAACACATCTCGTTCGGTGTATTTTTCATCAACGGCTTTCCTCAATTCATCGATGATTGCCAGTTTTGTATCGTAAAATTTATCATTTAAGCATCTTCTAAAAAAACACAGTCTGGTGTCGTGAAGTCCGGCAAATGCGCAGGGTTTTCTACTGAACCTCTTCGTCCAGTCAAATTTTCTGGCAAGATCTCATTAAAGCAGACCCTTGCATTACAATGATAGTGTGAAGGTGGCCATCCTGCTCGAAACAAAACTCCACATCTTCAAAGTGTTCTTGAATGCCTGGCATAAAATATTATCGTAGCAAGTTCAAGTAAATAAGACTAGTTGTTGTACCGTCGAAAAATGTTGTGATCCCGTTAATCCTTTCGAGGATATATTGTACCATACTGTACCCACTGCTTATTAACATGGTGTGCCTCCGTAGGATGCGGATTCTCAAGGCGTCATGAGGTGCAATTATGGTGGTTAATTGAGCCCTCTAATTTAAATGTAGCTTCATTTCTCCAAACAATCATTGATAGAATGTGTTCTCTTTTACATACACAACCAAGTACCACTTGTAAAATTACACTTATTTGTCTCGTTCATGTTTATTGAGAGCCACGGCAATTCTTGAAATGTAACTTTTCCAACGATAATATCTGAAAACGCGATGAAATTCCAGTCTGATGATTCTCTTGGTGGATAGATTTTCTTGGATAATAGCAATACTTTTCCAGTAGTCTTTCTTGATTTGTGTGTCCCGTCGATATCAGCGATCTTCCGGAACTTTTCTTCTAGACATTATAAACAGTTGAATCTGTTTCAAACTTGTTTCTAATTCGACGTATGGTACATCGCGTTTGTTGATCTCCTTTTGATCGTGTTTTCAAACTTTTAACGGTACTTTAGAAAATATTCATTCGTTCAAAAGTTAGTCTGGCTCCCTTTATTATTTCTAATGGTTTAAATCTAAAGGAATAGAAACTAAGTTATCGGCTGTTAAAATGTGTATATATTTCGGGGGTCACACTTTACATAGTAAATATCATACATGAATATGAATATTAGAAACACATAATGCATACATTTAGATAGCGTTTAAATGCAGTAAACACATACGCACGAAAATAAATAGAAAACTGACTATTTCAGTGACATCAGTAAAGAAAATGATAATGAGCAGGAATTACATATAACAAAAAACTAAGAATTTAATACAAGATCTTCGAGCACAAAAAGCATTACTGATTGATATGTGTCACCAAAGAAATATTTAAATATTATTAAGCACATGAAACTTGCAAACTACATACTGTTATCTATTTAACTAGACATACGTCAACATATTTGTCAAGAGGAATTATTATGCATTTGCAATACGGATATGTAAGAGAGAATATTAAAAAAAGCAATACATGGAAAAATAATACACTAACGTTACTGAAATTACAACAGTCCCGCAATTACGATAAAAATAAATCGAGATATTTTTTTAATAAATTGGGATCATTCAAAACGTAAAATTATTTGTGGATTAAAATGGATGACTCTAAAATATATTTGTCATGAGAAAAGAAAACACAAGCATAAATTTTTGGGTTTTGCGTTTT
>NC_068986.1:14019772-14020632 GCF_001194135.2 Octopus bimaculoides | reverse complement strand
TAGATAGATAGATAGATAGATAGATAGATAGATAGATAGATAGATACAAATCAGACAGAGAGGCAGAGAGAGGGATGGATGGATGGATGCATGCATGCATATATGTATGTATCTATCAACTATCTATTCATGACTTATGAATGTATGTATGTATGTATGTATGTATGTATGCATGCATGTATAGTCGCACGCCCTTACACAGGCGTGCACGAATGTACAGAGGTGATTCCTGCGATCGTTTCTAACCGCAAGAAAGAAGCTGTATTGCAAAATATACATGCTTATAAGGTCGATGTTTGATGTGCAGACTTTTAAAACTGCTATACCATTTCCTGACAACGTAATGTAAAATTTTAAAATATCGTATAAAAATCGATGTAATTAAAGAATTGATTATACTAATCGCTCGCTGTCCTCTACTTTCATCACCATATACTTGTTTTTTGTTAATCCGAAATATGACATTAAAACAGTAATAAATTAAAATAGCTATTTATATATCATCCATAATGTATACATGTTGTTGATAGGGTAGTTACAGAGGTATTCTTTCTGAGATAACATCTAATTGGGACGTGCAGGTTTAAAAACATAATATATTTCAGATGGAGGCGAAAATTCGTTCCAGCAGTAGCAAGTGAACGTATTAAATGGCATATCAACAGTGCGTATACGTGATGTATGATAGTATGAGATATAGAATGGCAGTATAATATCTATAGAGTATGTTTTATTTTTGAGATTTGAAATATGTATGGTTGAGTTTTACTTCGCTTTGTTTATGAATATATTTCTTCGAAGAAACATTTTCAAATTGTCTTCTGAATCATTCTCTCAAAAATTTTGGATCGGTATGGCGG
>NC_068986.1:14016202-14019163 GCF_001194135.2 Octopus bimaculoides | reverse complement strand
TATATATATATATATATATATATATATATATATATGTATGTATGTGCGTATGCTGTTATGTATGCATGTATGTATGTATTGTTTGTACTGAGCTGCGTTTTTTTGTTTCTTTTCCTTTCATAAGTCTCCTACTCGGTAATTGTCCCAGCAGATCTAATCCATATCTATATCGATTGATTCGATATATTATATCCGACTGGAAACTAATTCTTTCCCATAATAGTTAAATATCCAATATCGAGTGAGGATGTACTTGTTATTGTTGTTGCTGTTGTTGTCGTTGTTAATTCTGATGCTGCTGTCTGCATGCTTTTTTATATCTTTTTTTTTTACTCTCTTTTTTAATCTCCAGCAATTCTATTTTCTTAATATAGTCTCATGAACGAGATAAACTGAACACGATTAAAAAAGGAAGGCAATATCTCTTGGCTTCATTTAAACAGTCACACAAACAGCCACATAAACAAACATACACACACCTACATACACACAGAAATATATATTCACACATATACGTATATATATGTATATATAATGTGTGTATATTTACGTGTGTGTGTGTGTGTGTGTGTGTGTGTGTGTGTGTGTGTGTTTATGTATTTACTTGTGTGTGTATCTATGTATAAGTTTACGCTTATGTTTGTTTTTATGTTGTTTAGAATAAAAACAGTTTTACATTAATCTGATGGGTTACTTTCTACTTTCGAAGAGTGCAAATATATCATTCTTAAGCAAGAATGTTAGTGACAGTGACTTCGAAGTTTCGACCAGTTAAGCCATCGTCGGTTGACTTAACTCGCTGAAACATCGAAGTCACTGTCTTAATCCTGTTTAAGATTATTATATGCGCAGCACAAGAACAGGTATTAAGGACTAATAATGTTAAGTGCAGATCCACAACACTACAGACAGCTATGAATGCAGGATATATGGTTAACGAATTCCCGAAATTGGTACAACGCGAATACAAAAGACATGACAATGTGCCTAGAGTGACCCATTGGAAGCTCTGTGTAAATCACGGCCTAAAAAGAGCAAGGTCGTGGTATGAAAAACCCCAAAGGAGTCACCGAGAACGAAAATTGAAAAATCCTGTAGAACGCAATGATTCAGTACGAAATTCTGAAACCAGAAACCAGACATTGTTGTGGTGAATAAAAAAGAAAAGACATGCATGATAATCGGCATAGCATTTTGCGGTGACAAGATCAAAGTGAAAGAAGAAAAACTGAACAACTGCGATGGCATGAAGTGAAAAATACGAAGGCTGTGGTCAATGAGGGGAGTAGACGTGATAGGAATTATAATTGGTGCACTTCGACGTATCAGCATTCAACTACCAACGTAGTTAAAAAAGATTGGTGCAAATGTGAAAGTAGAACACTTACAAAAAGTCAGCATTGCTTAGAACTGCAAGAATTCTTTGCAGGGCTCTTCCTGAATGACCAGTAAACAAGTGTCACCTTAGTCTGCTGGCTGTGCACAGTTGACACTTTCCATTATATCCAGAAATGTAAGCAGTGACTTTTCATCATCAAATAATAATAATAATAATAATAATAATAATAATAATAATAATAATAATAATAAACAATAACAATAACAACAGCAAAAGTTTGTCTGGCAGCCATAGACCTTTACTTATTTTTCACAACAAACCGAGGTAACTTGGTTTCCAAGGATTTACATTCACACACATGCAGATACACCTGCACTGACACACACACGCGCAAACACACACACATACACACGGACACACACACACACACACACACACACAACTGCACACACAAACGTAGACACGCTTATGCATATAGTAGAGGTGTACAGAGAGACCGCGAGAGCGTACGATATCGCTCGCGATAACCACGTTGTATGTAAACCAACCAATGAATTTGTTTTGTGTCTTAAAATTGTGAAATAATATTGGACGTTTATCAAATTTCTCTCTTCCTTTCTCTCACTCTCTCTCTAGCTCTCTCTCTCTCTCTCTCTCTCTCTCTATCTATCTATCTATCTATCTCTGTGTAGCTAACTGTCTCAGTCCGTGCACCCATATATATATGGACACATATACCTACACACACACACACACACACATATATATATATATATATATATATATATACATGGACAAATGTACATATATATACATATATATATATGTATATGTATGTGTATATATATATATATATGTATATAAAAATGTATATATCTTCATATATATAAATATAATCTTATACCTATGTAAATGTATATATATATGTATGTGTGAGTGTGTGTCAGAGTGTGTATGTGAGACTGTGTGTGTACGTGCATGTACATGTATGTGTCCATGTGACAGTACATATTTTGTTAACATTATATTTGTTTTCCTCCCTAGTATTGAGTTTCCTGGTAAACACCAGCAAACAAGCGACATAGGGAGTCATAGATTTTGAAGATTGCGTAACGTGTTTCAACACGGTTCGAGATATCTTTGTTTACGTGCACACATCCACGCAAACATACACGCACTCATACACGTGCACAGATATATACGCTCATACATATACACACACAATCACAAGCATACACTCGTACTGACAGAATGAGAGATAGTGTCCAGCCAGTATATATACATATGTTTGAACATATACGAGTGTGTCTGCTTCTGTTTTCACATATGTATGCAGGTATGTATACAGGTATATACACATAAACATACATATGCTTATATGTAGGCATATATACGTGTGTGTATAGGTACACACTTTTATGTATATATGTATGTATATTATATGTATTTATTATATACATATGTATGTGTGTTATATATATATATGTATGTATGTTTGTATGTATACATGTATGTATATATACAATTTATAACTTCAAACACACATGTACATATAAAATATTATATATACATACATACTTACATACATACAATTATATATATATATATATGTGTGTATATAT
>NC_068986.1:14014913-14015677 GCF_001194135.2 Octopus bimaculoides | reverse complement strand
ATGAAAAAAGAAAATAGTTCTTTTTATATATTTTTTAATTATATATATTTATTCTTCTATGTCTTTTTTTTTTACGAATCGACAATCAGATCTTAGCGTAGACTAAAAATGTTTCTAATCTTCAAAAACGATCGCATATTAACATCTTATTTTCATTTAAAAGATTTCGAGAAATTAAATTCGTTTTTCTGTGATTTTTTTTTTCCTTTTCAAATTATTATTATTATTTTTATTATTATTATTATTATTATTATTATTATTATTATTATTATTATTATCATCACCATCATCATCATCATCATCATCATTATGTTCAGCTCCATAAGTAAAACAAGCACCAGTAATAACAATAAGAACAACGACAACTAAAATATAAATCTCTTGGTGAGCAAATGAAATTCGTAATAAATAACTGTTATTATACGGAATATCAAACAAAACTCAGATTCAATTACCAACGTGTCAATTACCAAATGTTTTAAGGTGTGATGTGTGGGTTGTTGTGTAATGTTGGAAAATATTTGAGTGTCTCTCACTTTTCAGAAAAAAACATTGGTGACATTCGAATTGTTGAAAACAAAGTTATACCGTAAATATCCAACTGCTGCGCCATTTTGTTTACGTCTTCAGTTTTACGTTAGAAACTATGCATATAATTCGTATGTTCTCTGTAAGGTAATTTGGAAAGAAAGCAGAAATTTAGAACTAGACATTTTTTGTGATTTTGTTTGTTTTTCTTTTTCTTCTTTGGTTTTCTTGCCAGA
>NC_068986.1:14011236-14012175 GCF_001194135.2 Octopus bimaculoides | reverse complement strand
GTAGAAAACACTTGCCCAAGGTGCCACGCAGTGGGACTGAACCCGGAAACCTGTGGTTGGTAAGCAAGCTACCTACTTCACAGCCACTCCTGTTTATATTTATATTATTATGTACGTATGTATGTATGTATGTATGTATGTATGAATTATGTATGTATGTATATATGTATGTATGTATGTATAATTGATACCTTGCTGCTGGTCAGTTTCCCCACCCCCACCCGTTATCACAGTATCATCTGTATTCAAATACAGACTTGTCGAACTTTGTAGTTGTACATGTCACATCTAAACACATGTCAAAACGCCGTTGGATCAAATTATTGATTTCAAATTTTCACATGCTGTCGGCATACAAACGAATGTGTTTCGACACGCCGCCTGAGTAAAATTAGACAAAGACAAAAGACTAAAACAGAGGAAATAATCCTCAGACATATTGTCTGTAGATAAAATGTATCATCTCGATTTATGAGAGATAGAGAGATAAACGAAACTTGAAGAGGGCGTCGAAGCAGCTACAAGTGAAGCTGTATTAATAAGACTGAAATGTAACAGCTTGCATATCTTAACGAATCAATTTTTAATGAAGAATATTGAGAAGCCAAAGTCTTTTTCTCAAGAAAAGTTTCAAAGACGAAAGATAAATTGCTTATAACCGACATTATTGTCAATCAAACCGCCTAAAAATCTACTTTGTCTTATGCTTTTACTATATTTGTTAAATAACTGTCGCGGCCATTTAAAAACAAAATTAATTCCGTCTAAGTTATGCAAAAAAGGCTGCTGTAAATATGTAGATATCAGTTCGTCTATCAATCAATCTATCTATCTCACTCCCCCTCTTTCTCTCTTTCTTTCCCCACCCCCTCTCTCTCTCTCTCTCTCTTTCTATGTGTATATATATATATATATATATATATATATATATATATATAT
>NC_068986.1:14007797-14011101 GCF_001194135.2 Octopus bimaculoides | reverse complement strand
TAGTCATATATGCATATATATATATATATATCTGTGTGTGCGTATATATACATATGCACACATATATATGCATATATATACGTGTTCATGTGTGACTATGTTCATAGGCCTATCCAAACATAAACACACACATACACACACATGCACACACTTTCTAGAATATCTACCTCTAAGTATGTATTTTTAATGTGTGTAAAGAGAGAGAGAGAGACAGACAGAGAGAAAGAGAGAGAGAGATAGAGAGCGGTTGATCTTATGCACGTATCACAACGAAGGCTGCACTGTGAGTATGAATTAATTCCAGATTAAACTGGTTTCTTTTCTCTACTTTGCTTGATTTACGTTAGATTCGTATGAGACTTTATATCTCTCAAGGCGAATAAAATTTAAAAACTAATGATACTGAATCGCTAAATCTTCTTTTAGTATTAATTTTGTGTGTATAGAATGGCACTTTGAATATTTATAACTTTCTATCGTAAGTAAATGCAGCACAGTGTGTGTGTGTGTGTGTGTGTGTGTGTTTTTTTTGTTTTTGTTTTTAAGTTATTTATTTAGGCTGGTATTTAACAAACATAGTGAAAGTATAAAAGACAGAAATTTATTAATTTATACTTCATTGGTTATTAGTAATAGCCGTTGATATAAGAAAACGTAAGAAAACGTATCTCTTATTTATGAAAATTTTCGAATAAGAATCGTGAATAGTAAATAAGATTTAAATCATAAACCAAATTAAGACTAGTTTAAATATATCTGAGGGATAGGTGAACCTGTAAAAAGCTTTTCTCTGCAGTATTCCTAGGGAAAAATTTCTGGGTTTAGACAAAACGTGTCAAAACAAGGTAGTCAGCTCAGAGCGCTTTCTATTGAACTCAAAAGCGCATTTCGAAACCTTTAATTCTCTTCGTAACCAAATACCGAGGAGAGATGAGTCTAATCTGCTGGGAAAACAGAGTTTCATTTATAAAACCGCTAAAATCAGTGACTAATGGTGCATATTAGCCGCCATTGTTGTTTTCTAAGATATTTTAACCGATAACACAGTGGGACAATTTTGAACACAATTCCTTTTTAGTCTGCATTTTCGCTTGGTTTACACTATCGAGTTAGTTATTCTTTTCTTATATTCTTACTCTCTGAAGAAGCACACTTGTATTTTTGTCCGTAAGTAATAAGGTAAGCAAATGCTTTTATTATTTCGTTGATAATTCACTTACGAGTATGTGAGACGCTACTTCTCTACATTCCAAATAACTCTCGTCTCTTATTCACTAAAATACTCGTGATGAGCAAACTTTTCCGTTTTTTTTTCTTACGCTTATAAATCGATATAACATATTTCAAATTTGAATAATATCATTCATACTGATTTCTATATTTTTCTTTATTATGTAGATCTGTTACTTTGGAAGATAATATATACATCAAACTTCCTTATTTTTGCTTATTCGAACATTGTGATCTCTGTTGATACTGAGCCACCATAGTGAACAGTACAGAAATTGTGAGATCTAAATTCAAATTCACAAATATACACAGACATGCAGGAAGTAAATGACACCTTTAAATCTCAAAATCTTTTATTTGATATTCATTGGTTGAAGGAGAGGTTTTCTTCTATCTGCTCGTCCATAATACCCAAGTTTATGCAGATATGTAACACACGTTCTTGGACTAGCTTCTAGCTGTTTTGCAATGTCAGAAGCCTTCGAACGGGGTTCGTTTTCCACAATTCTCTTCAAACAGCGAAGTTTCATTTCCAAGGGCCCAGGCGAGACGAGAATCTGTTGATTCTTTTCCTTGGCATTTGAATTGCACTATAATTTTATTAATAGTAGCAAGAGGAATCTGAAAATTTTTGGCAATTTTTCGCTGGCTAAGACCAACCTCAGATTGCCCAACAATACGACCGCTGAAAATCTGACAGTTCTGCTGAATTTTCTGTGCGTGGCATGGTTACTCTCCGCAAATGTTTAATATAATGGCATCTAGAATGCAAACGAATAATTACATTGTAGATTCTACATCGATGAAAAGATATTAGGACGCTTAGATCATAAATTTTGAAAATTAAAGGTGTTTAATTACATCTTGCATGTCTGTGTATATTCTACGCTTATACTCTAAATAGAAAATTCCGCATTGTTCGATCAAGTCCATCACACTAACTCACAATATAATGCCGGTGTGTGCGTATGTTTGTGTGTGTGTGTGTGTGTGTGTGTGTGTGTGTATGTGTGTGTGCGTGTGTATGTGCGTGTGTGTGTGTGTGTGTGTGTGTGTGCAGACTAACATAATTGATTCAGGGGCTTCGTTGGCCTTTGTCAGTACCGTGTTCTCAAAGCTGATCACATACCAAAAGAAATTTGTCGTCATCGACGCCGTGAAACAGTGAATAAACATAAACAGAAAAACGCTTGACTATTTGATCAGCGGATGTGTGTTGATTTTCCTTGGCCTCCAACATGGCTTCTTATCAATAATATTTTTTTTACTTGTTTCAGTAATTAGACGACGGTCATGCTGGAGTAACGCCTTGAATTTTTAGTTGAATGAATCGACCACCAGTACTCATTTTTTAAAGCCTGGTACTTATTCTATCGGTCTCTTTTGCCGAAACGAAAAGCTGCGGCAACACAAAGACACCAACACCCGCTGTCAAGCGATGGTGGCGAGCAAACACAGACACAAAGACACACACACACACACAGATATATATATATATATATAATACAAAGAATATATATGCATGTATACACACATATATGTATATACTTACATCTACATGTGTATATAGATGCATATCAGGGTACAGGACGTTACAACAATGAACTACAGACAACGGAATATATATGCAACGGTCTTCTTTCAGTTTAATTCCCATCTACCAAATCCACTGACAAGGCTTTGGTCGGCCCAAGGCTATAGTTGAAGATACTTGCCCAAAGTGACACACGCAGTGGGACTGAACCCAGAACCATGTGGCTGAGAAGCAAGCTTTTTACCACAGAGCCACGCCGCGCCTGTGTTGAATTTTTAAACACTGCACGACCGATGCCGCACTTAATTATCGCAATGTATTAGGTATGATGCACATATATACACTCCTCAAAATCCTAGAATTCCCGTGCCAGAGACCCTTTGCTGCATGTGTTATAGAGTAATACCTAGAAGAAAAAAAGAATACATTTATACACACATACTTAGCATAGATGTAACGCTATGATAAATCAAAATATGAAGATTAATTACCTTAGATTAAGAATTAATACACACATACACACACACACACACATACATA
>NC_068986.1:14003012-14006619 GCF_001194135.2 Octopus bimaculoides | reverse complement strand
TATATATATTTACTTCTGTTGATTAGCGTGTATGACAGTGTTGTTCGTTTTTATACGCATATCTTTGCTTCTTCGGTCTTACTGTAGCGTTTGTATTTCTTCATTTTATTTTTTATGTTTCGTTTCTCTTTCCTGTGTATATTTCGGCTCTAAATGTTTCGTGGTTGTAATGTTGAACATATTTATAATTTATTGATTGCATACGCCATGGAAAAGTTTGCGATAATACATAATTATTTAAGGAAGAAAGCAAGGAATAAAGAAAGACTAAGCGATCTTTGGAACTGTCATATTCATCTCTTTAAATTAATTTATCCCTTATTGATGGCGCTAAAACGTCTGAAATATTTCAGACTTGGAACATTTAAAGATTATTTATGACAATAAACATTCCTTTTCTTGTTTAATTCCACTTTCCTGCGATGGATGAGTACACAAAGCTGTTATGTATGTGTATATGTATATTTATATATATATAGGTGCGTGTGTGTGAATTTTGTAATTGCGTATATGTATATATATATATACACACACACATATACATACATATATATACATATACATACATACATACATACATACATACATACATACATACATACATACATACATACATACATATATTCTATTAATTAACAAATATTTCACTTATTTGTTTCCGCATTCGAATGTGAAGGATTTCGGTAGAAGTTAATGCGGTTAACAAAAAGGAGGAAAACCTGCGGAAAAGGCTAAATGTTGGCAATGGATAAAGAGGTCATACCTGTGGTTTGCTACTATTAGGATGCAAACAAGCTGAGACTTGATTCATCACCGCTAAGGCGACTGAACCAGGGGGTTTATGTGAAAATATCTGAAACCCTCCAAGATTCCAGAATTATCACTCATTATGTGTCCCTGAACTTTCATGAGATGTATCGTAGAACATAGCAAATTTCGGCTCATTTGATTATATGAACTTTATAATTAATTTGATGTATGGAAATATAAAAAGGCAGCGAGTTTGCAGAATTGCGAATTGAGCATACGTCGAACTGTATGCTCAAGGGTATTTTATCTGGCTTTTTTGTTCTGGGTTAAATTCTCGCAGAGGTCAGTTTTGCCGATCAAGTACTGGGGTCGGTGTAATTGTCTGTCCTCTACCCTCAAAAATCTTGGACCTGAAGCCTGCAACAGACCGACGCCATGGGAATCGGGTAACTAGTCTTATGAGTTAGCCTTAGGACTAAAGAAAACTTTTCTATAACTTACCATTTATTCTATAGGCTATCGCATAGGTAATCTGAAACCTACCGAGTCACCACAGTGCATATGTCTATCATATACAAGTGTTAATGATAGATTCCAGTGGTGTAAAACATTTTCCACGATGTAGACAGGAGACGGTACAAGTGGGTGTATTATTGCGAGAATAAGGGAAAGAGATTCAGACGAACGTCAGTGACACATACACACATAAGAACTTCAACGACACGTACACACATACGAACTTCAATTACACGTACACACATACACACATAAAAACTGACTTGCGGACACAGACATACACAGAGACGACAATTAACAATGAGAGAAAGTGTAAGAGTGTAGGAATATGTGCGTGCACGCTATCAGATTTCGTATATTTGTTTATGTGTATGTGAGCACTCGGAGACAGAATTCTAACCAACTTTGATATTAAAAACCATAAAAGATGCCTAACTTCATAAAAGATGCCTAACTTCATAAAAGATGCCTAACTTCATAAAAGATGCATAACGTTATATCCTGCATAAGGGTTTTAACAACTGTATGTTGTCAAGCAAGTACTTTTAAATTATTTTATTACCGAAATGACGTTTGGCGTGTTACGTTGGACAACGATCATAGAGCACGAAATGGAGAATTAACTCGAGTCGGGCAGGAGAGATACAGGAAAAAATATTGGGTAGAGAGAGCAAAGTGAAGAAATAATAATTAGGATTAAAGAGAGGAAAAAATAAGAAAGACAAAGAAGCATTAGCTCAGGAGTGAATGATTAAAGTCAGTGTAAGAAATAGAGCCAGAGCTTGTTTATGACGAACGACGAAGCTGAAGCTAATGGGTAAAGAATAAGAATTGTTTATCAAGAAAGAAGACGAAATGCGAACGATGGTAAGAGGCAAGAATATTTAGCACAAGTCAGAATCAGTAACAGACCAGAAGAGAAAAAACATGACCAAAACATAGACAAGATTTCCCAGAAATTAATAAAAGGATTATGAAGGAAATAGCAGGATATTATTACTTAATGAAAAGATGTTTATAGCTGAGACTATGCCATAAAATGGGACATGGAATTTCCCATGGGTTTGCTAGCAATCAGAATTTACTATGACGCTGTCACTTATGTATGTATATGTATATATATATATATAAATTGCTTGGTCTCTTTCACACATATGTACGTATAGGACATCTTATCTCTGCTCTTCAATGATGTTTTCTTTTCTAGTCTGTTTCCTCATTTTCACTTGTTTAAAATACTGTTGCCTATCATCACAGTTCATATTTTTCTTCGGTGCTTAACAGTTATCAATCTTTCCAAATTAGCTTCAGCTTCGTCGGTCGTCATACGACACATATGCGAATGCTAACAGCGTACGTACGTATAAACATAAGTACTCACTCCCTTACGCAAACATACATACATACATACATACATACATACATACATACATACACAACAGACCTGATATAATGATTTGGGATAGAGAAGAGAAACTGTGCACTGTTGTGGAAATTAGCTGCCCAGAGGATGTTAAAATAAAGCTGAACATTAGTGAAAAAGAGAAGACCTACACTGAACTATTGAGAAATCTGCAGTTATTCTATCCAGATTATAAGTCCAGGTTTATACCGGTAACTATTGGGGCTCTGGGATATGTAATACTCTTCCTAAATACCAATCTTGAGAAATTAGACTTTTTAAGACCAGAAAGTAGAAAGCTCATTCGAAGACTACAGATCCAGTCCATCACTGGAACTGTAAACATCTGTAAAACTTTCCAGAAGTTTAGCTTTTAAATGTATCTGAACATGTCTAGATTTGCAACTATATGAATGAGAGTATATATATATAACATACAAATCTGCACATACATACATACATACATACATACATACATACATACATGCATACATATATGCATGCATACATACATACATACATACATACATACATACATACATACATACATGCATGCATGCATGCATGCATGCATGCATACATACATACATACATACATACATTCATACATACACACAAACAAAAATACCCTGTTGTTGATGTTCAAATTCCATTGAAGGAGCCATGGATATAGATTAGAAACCGGTTCTTTCCCTAATGGCATGAAATATTGAAATAAACTGAATAATGACATACATACATACATACATACGTACTACGTACTTACAAACATACATACATACATACATACATACATACATACGTACGTACGTACAGTTGAGTGTTGTCCTTGTGGGTGTGAATGTGTGCAGGCCCCAGTAGCGTTCGTTTGAATACTTGTCTCTCCCTATCTGTCTGTCTTTCTGTCTCTCTTTCCTTCTCTCTCTCCTCTCACTCTCT
>NC_068986.1:14001161-14001850 GCF_001194135.2 Octopus bimaculoides | reverse complement strand
ATATATACTAATCATATATATATTTATATGTATATTACACATATATACGTATAATACACACAGACACATATATATATATATATGAGAAAGCCAACTCGTTTTAGAACTCTTTATATATATATATATATATATATATTATTATTATTATTATTATATTATATTATATTATATTATATTATATTATGTTATGTTTTATATATATTATAATATATCAGCAGAATGTTTATTTATTTATGTTTTTTGTATTGTTTACAAACTCACTATAAACGATATCTTCTGCAATATTATTTCTCGAGATAGAAATTCCATCAGAAATGTTAATATTTTACAATGCATTGTCCTGATCTCTGTTTGCATTCCTATCGTATGTATAATCAAAAATACGTTGTGCTCTGACAAAGGTCTGTCTCGTGGATGCATTCAGATTTAACTTCCATTTAAATTGCGTAATAATAAAAGGCTACGATTTTCATTGAATTCATTCATGTATTTTGTGTTATTTACAGCTTTATTTTAGTCTAATGCGAGGATTTCAAATACAATACTTTAGTATGCTGTTGCTGTTGTCGTCTGCGACTGCATATATTTACAACCAAGGAGATAAATATGTACAAACACACACATATATATATATATATATATATGTTCAGGAGTGTGTGTGTGTTTGTACATATGAATATAATGGATTT
>NC_068986.1:14000590-14001151 GCF_001194135.2 Octopus bimaculoides | reverse complement strand
ATATATATATATTGCAAGGTTTAGAGGCGATGTACAGGAATTATATATTAGAAAAAACAATAAGGTACTCAGATATCGGGATGGTTGTACATTTACAGAATTTTACTAATATCTCATATGCTTTTATATATTAGCGCTTGCATCTATTCTTGTAGAATCTCCAGATATAATTTTTCTTCAGAGGATTTGTCTCTTTTTATAGTATTATTGAATGTGTAGGGGTGGAGAGAGATATATAGGATAGCAAAAGAGAGTGAGGAATGCGGAGGAAGTGAGAGTGTGTGTGTGTGTGTGTGTTTTTGTGTGTTTTTGTGTTGGTGTGTGTGTGTGTGCGTGTGTTCGTGTATGTGTGTGCCTGTGTATCTGAAAGGAGTGTCAATGGGAAAGAGAAAGAAAGGTGAAAGAAGAAAGAAGAAAATTGTGTTTACACCTGGTCAGTTTATTCTTGGCCTTTAAAAATGACAAAACCAGGTGGCTATTTAAGGTGGGGCATTGTTTGGAAGGAAGTTTTTTTTTCAATGAGTTGCCATCATTGTCCAGTGAGAGACAGTGTGGGTGTGT
>NC_068986.1:13999839-14000580 GCF_001194135.2 Octopus bimaculoides | reverse complement strand
TTTTTTTCAATGAGTTGCCATCATTGTCCAGTGAGAGACAGTGTGGTTGTGTTGTGTGTGTGTGGGTGTGTTGTGTGTGTGTGTGTGCCCGTGTATCTGAAAGGAGTGTGAATGGAAAAGAGTAGGAAAGAAAGAAGGAATTGTGTTTACATCTATACAGCTAGTTAGTTCAAAAAAGGAAGGAGACAAAATATGAAAACCAAGTTAGCCAGGTTCAAATCTAGTTGACACAAAAATGTCCCACTATCTGGGTTTAAAGGCCCACTATCTGAGAAAGAGTGAGAGAGAGAAAGGGGTACCAGATACTCACTGCGTTTTGTCACGGAGAATATATCTCGCTTGTTGACAAATGCTGTGTCTACACCTAGATCAGCTAAGAGAGGAAATCTCTTAATTCAGCTTCTAGGGTCGTCTGCTTAGTGTCTGTGACCGAAAAGGAGATAACTACTCCGAAATATTAACATCAAGGCGTTTAGGTAGATGGCGCTGTATAGGTAGATTTAGGTGTATACACATCATTTGAGTCTGTGTGTTTGTGTATACGACGAGTTTCCATACATTTTCCATCTACCAAATTCACTAGCAAGGCCTTGGCTGGGGCTACACTACAAAAAAAAATTGACTATGATGCTGTGCAGTGGCAGTGAACCCGAAACAACGTGCCTACAAATTGATTTTCCTAACCAAAGAGTTACGCATATATATATGTATGTGCGTGTGTGTGTGTGTGTGTGTGTGTGT
>NC_068986.1:13998837-13999685 GCF_001194135.2 Octopus bimaculoides | reverse complement strand
ATATATATATATATATATATTTGGAGGGAGGGGGAAGGGGAGAGGGAGAGGAGATGTGGAGGGGAGACAGGGGAGAGAGATATGCACATAAATCTATACATTCATCTATATAGATATAAATGTATATACGTTTGTATGTATGCATTCTTTTAAAGTATACTTTTGGACGTAGACCTAGTTAAAAAGATCAGACCACTGTCTGTCAAAGACATTAGAGTGTGACTAAACGGAAATGAGGCTAATATTTCTTTAAGTTCCTTTAATTATATCGAGGCGTTTTTGTTGATTCTAGATTTCGTAGCATGTGTGAGTGCGGTGGTGGGGTATACATGTGGGCCTGCGATTTCATACGTGTGTACATATATGTGCTTGTGTGTATATCCGTAATTGCTTTTTATTTTTTTTTTATTGTGTACCTGCGCTGGTGAGTAGCATCAAACGAATATGTTCCAAGCATTTATCAATCAAAAGAAAGCGAAAATACGTACTTGAGGAAACATTTCACAGACGAAACTAAAAGATGGAAGTATATATTCAAAGTGTAAAAATAATATACGTGAAAAGAATTGTGGAAGAAATTGGAAGCAAACTTTAAAAGTAAGAATCGTATAAATAAATATCCGAGCTTTGATGTTGTGACCCGTGAAAATGTCTGTGAATATTCGCCGAAGATGAAATGGTTGTGTCGGAAATTGGTGTAGAAGGAAGGAAGCGCAGAGCGCATAATCAATCGGAAACAGCAACAAATTATATTATATTTTAATATTGTATGTATACATATTTATATATATGTGTGAGTGGTGTGTGTGTATTTATGCTTGTGTATGTGTATGTTTGTGCGCGTGCGC
>NC_068986.1:13992972-13998153 GCF_001194135.2 Octopus bimaculoides | reverse complement strand
ATATGATTTTTATTATTTAACTGTAGCACGTGAATCAGTCACCAATTTCAAAACAATGCTAAATAGCACACGGCGCACACGTACACACACACGTACGCAACACACACACACACACACACACAAACACACCCACCCACACACACACATATACATATGTGTGTGTGTGTGTGTGTGTGTGTGTGTGTGTAGGTATAGAAATAGATACATACATACATACATACATGCATACATATGCACAGATTTAGATAGATAGGTAGATAGATAGATAGATAGATAGATAGATATGTATGTGTGCGCGATACGTTTATACACACACACACACACACACACTGACGCATACACACACACACACGCATCTATTCAACAGAAATTCTTATTGCACTATTAGTCTTTTTCTTTGTCCAACGCATTTAACAGAGCCATGACTTTTCTGTTTGCTAAAAACCAAATGCTTGTCAATAAAGAGATGTAAAAATATGCATTAAATCAATTCTATTCATTCCAGTATTTCTAAAATTAAAAAAATTCTTAAAATATCTGAAATATGACGTAATAGTCAACCAAATATTTGAATTGTAACAAAAAGTTAAACGTATGTAAAAATATTTATTAATTAATCTTTTGTTCCTGAATGTGTCTAAAAATTGCTATATAATTCTATTATGACGTCATGTCTACCGAAATATTTCCTACAAAATCCTCATACATTATATTCTTCTTAATCATATCTGCAATGCTCCAGTGAACACCAAGCGACTCTATAGTTTGTCCTTTGTCTATAACCAAGACAGCAGTGAGATATTTTACTAACCTTCAAACAAAGATTCATTGGCACCCAAGAAATAGAAAGAAAAAAGCGTGACACTGACAGATATTAGTTTCAAGAACAATATCATTAGATACAGTTGTCATTAATGATTAAATAGAATTCAATGGAGAAATATATATTAATTCATGCTGAATACATTCTGCCCGCCAAATTCTTATTCATGAAATATCTAGAAATCTAGGATATCGTGCATGCGCCATGACGACTATAAACGTTGGTATATGTTTGGTTATGTTACTTTAAGGTTTAAACAATGCATATTCTTCATTTATCATTTAATATATTCCGTTATATGACTAGCGGATGCGCCAGTTGTATAATATTCGTATTTAGATATTAAAAGTGCGGCAAGCTGGAACAGTTTCCAAGTTTCAATTACTATTTGGTGTCGTCGTCATTTCATTTTGCTAATTCCCTTGGAATCGACTCGGTACATGTAGAACACTTTGTAAATCGTCTATAAGAGTTTATCGCGAATAGAAGCCACCATAGAGACAGAGGCTTTCATTTTCAATGCCAAACGTAATAAAGTATATCCATTTACGTTGACGTCATTAAAATATCGTTTTAAGAGCAATTACTTTGACCTTCTTGTCAATTTGTAAATTGTGAAGGACGTTCTCCTTCACAATGTTCTCTCCATGGCATTGCCCTTTCTCTAGCGCTTATTCCACAATAACACATGTTATGGAATATTAATAACGTTATTTGATTACAGTGAAACGAATGGTCCAAGCAGTAGAAACACTATACTGCAATCTAATTGCCTGTAAAAGCAGTCTTTAGAGATAAACATACTTTTCTTTCTCATAATCTACTTCAGCAGTTGCAAAGAGATTATCGAAGATTAAGATTTCTCGGTAGACCCGCTATGCAGCGTTATAACTATCACTTCATCGGTTACAATGACGAGCGTTCCAATTGATTCGATCGGCAGAACAGCCAGATCGTGAAATTAACGTGAAATTAACAGAAACACGCGCACTTTTAACGTAGTTCTCGGGATGATTCAGCGTGACACAGATTGTAACAAGACTGGCCCTTTGAATTACAGGTACTTCTCATTTTTACCAGCTGAAGCGCCGGATTTCGAATACACGAACGTACGACCGTGAGTCGTATACCCTAACCACTAAGCCACGTGACTTCACGGGTTACGTCATATTGGAGCGTAATACATTTTCCGTCCGTATAGACCTGACATTGCGAGTCATCAACAATTATAGATTGTATCGTAGCATATTTTATGTTCATTAACTATGTGTGTTAGGGGATGAAAAAAAAAGTCTTTTCCTAGCCATAGACCCATACCAATGGTTTGCCGGATTCTGTGGCGTATATATTTACCACCTGGACATTATACTGGTCTATCAGATTCTTATTAGTTTCTTATTTCTTAATTGCCCACAAGGGGCTAGAAATAGAGGCGACAAACAAGGACAGACAAAGGGATTAAGTCGATTACATCGACCCCAGTGCGTAACTGGTACTTAATTTATCGACCCCCGAAAGGATGCCAGCTCGCCGCCTAATAATTCTTATTAGTTTC
Source organism: Octopus bimaculoides (assembly GCF_001194135.2). NCBI lineage: Eukaryota > Metazoa > Mollusca > Cephalopoda > Octopoda > Octopodidae > Octopus > Octopus bimaculoides. Next base: position 13,995,775 of record NC_068986.1, on the reverse strand, counting down.
TATCAGCTGAGTGGACTTGGAGGAACGTCAAATGAATTATTTTTGCTGAAAAGAACAACTTAAAACTCGTTTCCAGGGACCGAAACCACAATCTTACGCTCACGAGCGCAACAGCTTAACCAGAAATCCATCCGCCTATCTGCGAAAGAACTGACGATATTAACATTCATGAACATCACTTTATTGCAAACTAAGTACCACAAACAGCAACATACAACAATGAGAATATAGAATAGTTTCTCATGACTTCACGTCGTTTTGTTTTGTGCAGCCAATATTTTTGATGTCTGATTTACATTGTATCGTAAAAGTTATTTTACTTACTTCTTGCTCAACTAATTAACAAGAAACAAGTGCAGTATTGATTTTATAATTGCCTTATTTGCGGAACTTGAGTTATTATACCATAATCACAGACCATTTTTTTATTCCTAAAATTGCTGACTCCGATGTGATATTAGCAGTAAATAATTTTCAAAGGAATCGACGATATAAAGTTTATTGTCGCTAATCTAACAACCTTTTGACTCAAAGCCACGTACGTAGCATCCGTGAGTAAGAAAACTGTTGTAAATGTGGTAATAAATTTCGCTTTCCTGATATACAGCCAAGCTCTTGTATAAAGTTCTTGTGTCAATGTATATGACACCTTGATCTCGTAAGTTCGTACAACAGCGGGAAAAGATACTGGAATATAGCCAACTTAAATCTCGTATTCATCTGCCTTCGTGCTAGCGATAGAAAACTTCTGATGGGTTTATCGTCAAGTCAACATTCTTGACACCAATGCTACCAGTTTGATTTTACTGAGAAGCAAATCATTACCAAACTATCATTCTTAGATATACCCTCACCACCAATTTCAACGGGTTTTATCAAACCATAAGATCTTTCTATACTCCGGCTTCACCGTCATCCATGTTTCTATAGCTTAAGCCGTTTATATAATGCATTCTACGCACTTCACAGATTTTAGCACACGGAATTACCACTACGAGTTGATAACGAATACATACATTCGATCAACATCACGTATTTAAATGTAGAATTACTGGTTTATTGCGAAATTGCGAACTAAATATCAGCAGTAAGTTGTGATTCTTCGCAACATTTTATTTTTCTGACATTACCAGTCGACCTCTTTACCAACATTACAGCTTACATTAAATTGAGGCCTCTCGACGAAGATAACAGGTATGCGACTCTTATAAGCCACCAGCGTGGAGAATGTTGTGTCAGAATGCAAATGAAAATGAGTTAGTAGTTTATAGAGAAACAGGAATGAAGGATAATACGTTGAAGAAGAAACGAAGTGTGCGAGAGATGGTATACATAAGAAAGAGGAATTAAACATGCGTATATATAAAAGTGATGTTGGTGAAGTATTGGCAGTGATCGAGACTATAATGAATATAAATGTAATGGCGTAATGTTGAATTAACAATGTTATCCTTGTGTAGAAGATGTAGTGTCAAAATCGTACGTCGGAGATTGGGACGTCATAAGAAGTTTGACGTCACAATCTACGCCATAAGAAGTTTAACGTCACGATTTACGGCTGAGTGGATGGATTGAAAGGTGGTGGTACTGTATGTGCGGTCGTTAATCAGTGTTTGTAGGAGAATCATTATTCCTTTCTTTGTTGTACTTCTTTCAGTCAGTTGACTGCGGCCATGTTGGGGCACCCTTTTGAAGGGTCTACTCTAACAAATCACCCCTAGTAATTGTCTTGAAGTTTGGTTCTTATAATCGAACTCTTTTTCTAAAACGCTAATTTAAGGGGACGCAGCAAGCCCACATCGATTGTGAAGCTATGGTGATGGGACCGGCACAAAATGATATACATAAATACATACATACACACATACATACATACACACATACATACATACACACATACATACACGTATAGATAGATAGATAGATAGATAGATAGATAGATAACAGATAGGCAGACAGACGGATAGACAGACACTTTCCGTCTACAAAATTAACTCACGAAGCATTGGACGTTCCCGGGCCATAGTAACGTAAACTTGTGCCAGCACTTCGGTACTAAACTCGAAACCACGTGGTTGCAGAGAGAATTTCTTACCAGCAGAGCCATGACAGCCGTTGAAGTTATTTATCTTCAGATGCTCGGTTACTTTCAGGGATACAAACATGGCAGTCATAATACACTACTTCTCTTTGAAATCTCTTGAGAGAGCTGCAGAAACTAGCAATGACTGTTAAAAAAGCAAAAACCAAAAAACTCTATGCTATCTATCGACCTGCTAGAACCATTGTTTATGTAACGTTTCCTCTTATATTTGCTTTTGTGCTCCAACTGGTAATTGATTTCCTTTTTTTCCTGTATGTATAGAACGCCCGATGAAGCTATAGAATGATACACAAGCATTCGACTATGAGTGCATTGCAACTTAAAGCAGACACACTGTTGTAAGCTAATGGGGCCCACGGCATGTCTTTTTTTTATTCCTTTGTCATTCTGATTTCTGATATACATATATTATATATATACATATACATATATGTATGCATGTATGTATGTATGCATGTATGTATGTATGCATGTATGTATGTATGTATGTATGTATGTATGTATGTATGTATAAACAGTATATATATAAAGGTAGCTTATCCGCTATTTACAACCCAAAGGCAGAATTATAGACGCCACTAAAGAGACTTTATGTTACTATATTATGTGTGTGCGCGTGTGCGTCTCTGTGTAAGTGCGTCTGTGCCTGTATCTATGTGTCTGTGTGTGTGTGTGCGTGTATGTGTGTGTGTGTGTGTG
>NC_068986.1:13991329-13992931 GCF_001194135.2 Octopus bimaculoides | reverse complement strand
TGTGTGTGTGTGTGTGTGTGTGTGTGTGTGTGTGTGTGTGTGTGTGCGTGTGTGTGTGTGTGTGTGTAAATATGTATATTCATACGTGTCTGACACTGCCTCGGTCACGACGACGTGGGTTCCGGTTGATCCGATCAACGGAACAGCCTCCTCGTGAAATAAACGTGATTCTTCGCAACATTTTAGTTTCTGTGATGCTAACGCTCGACCACTGAACGTTGCAGTATACATTAAATTGAGAGAGACCTCTCGGCGAAGATAACAGGTACCTGGCAGAATCGTACGCACGCCGGAGGAAATGCCAATAAGCAAGTCTTTGCGTTCTGAGTTCAAATTCCACCGAAGTCGTCTTTGTCCTTCATCCTTTCGGGGTCTAGGAAATAGATACCCATTGAGCACTGGGGCCGATGTAATTGACTATCCAGGTTTTCCCCTGAATTTACTGGCCTTGTGTCAAACTTTTAAATCAATTATCAACAGTGTCGTTATGAGAATCTAGTTTGTTGATTACGTAATCATTACGTAATACACATAGCAATACATATAATTCGGCAGTATGTATTAAGCATTCAAAAACATTATTTTTCCTTTTCTTTTAGCAAACGCTATTGATTAAGTTGGGGTTGAATTGATTTCGCTATTCATTATGTATAAATTACTTACAGAATATCTGGTTCGGTCATTAATCAGTATTTATCGACAACTAACGACTGGTCCTTAATCAACGATTATCGATCTATGGCGAACATATTATGATTAATCAACAAGTATTGATCAGTTTGAAGTCGACCCATAACAATTAGCTATACGATTATACTGTATCATTTATTCATAAGACTTTATCGTTTATTTTGTTGTTTGTTTTTTTTCTCTTTGTTATCTTTATTGTTCTTTATCTCGAATTACTGACGACAAGTTGATATTGTATCAGAAAACAAACTGACGCTCCGACAGTTCATATCCTGTTGCTTTCGTGGTGAAGAGACCAGATACGGGACGCCTACATCCGCAGTGATATCGTTTATATTTTACACTTTACTTGTTTCAGTCATTAGACTGCGGCCATGCTGGGGCACCACCTTTTAGTTAAGCGAATTGACTCCACCTCCCAACTCACCCCGTGCTTTTTGTTTTATAGTGGGGTCCTAGTACTTATTCTATCGACCCCCTTCTCCCGAGCCACTAAGTTATGTGGATCTAAACACACAAAAGGCGGTTGGCAAACGGTGTTGGGAAACAAACACAGACACAAAGACACACACATTCACACACACACACGCAAATATATATACATATATATGTGTGTGTGTGTGTGTGTGTGTGTGTGTGTGTGTGTTCTTTTGTTTCAGTAATTTACCTGCGACCATACTGGAGCATCGCCTTTAGTCAATCAAATCGACCCCAGAACTTATTCTTTGTAAACCTGTACTTATTCTAACGGTCTCTTTTGCCGAACAGCTAAGTTACAGGGACGTAAACACACCAGCATCAGTTGTCAAGTGATGTTGGGGGGATATGTGTATGTGTGTGTATGTGTTTATGTATATATATATATATGTATATATAGGAATATATATGTATGTATATATATATATATATGTA
>NC_068986.1:13989908-13991201 GCF_001194135.2 Octopus bimaculoides | reverse complement strand
ATATATATATATATATAACGTGAGAGAGTTAAGGGTTGGGGATTCAACCCACTAAGGAATAACACACACACGTATATACCTGCATGTATGTATGTATGTTTGTATGTATGTATTTATAATATGCACATAGGATAGATTATTTATATTTTGTTTTGACCCCTACACGTTTTTATGGATAAATATATTAATAATTTATCTTGCAAACCTTCGGGGTGTAATTTCATAATTACTGAAGGGTAGTAACCTGTGATTTCTAACTGTAGAACCGTTTTCTGTTTTCTGTTTTTTGGGAACATTAAACCACGAAATAACTGTCGATATGGCATCCCATATTTCTCCTCATGATATTACTTCAAGTTTAGGGATGCTTCAATGAAATATATTCTTATTAATGACTGAAATGTCTTTGATCATTTTCAACTTTCTTCTTAAATTGTTTAAGAATCTGATCGGTTATCTGTAGCATGTATTTAAAATAATGGTTTTTAGAGACGTATAGATGTATTTTTAATGGAAGTTATAATTTGATTTTTTCACAATGTGTTTCGTATTCTTTAAGTCAGGAAATAGTTATTTAAGTATCAATATTGTGTTCTTCCGATTATTTTACGTTTGAAGATAGTCTTTTTATGTTTGGTACTAATCGTTGAGAATTAGAAGCAGACGTGATATGAGTCTTGCTAATGGGCGCTGTTACAAATCTGTAGAAACATTGTTATTGATTTCGTGGTGACTTTTCTTTTAGTTTTCACTGACTGAATGAAGAGACTGTATCTTTATTGTATGTATTTCGACATCTTATTATATTTGAAAACGGCTGTTAGTTTTCCGATTTTTATGCAGCCTAGTACCCATCATACGGCAAGTAAATTTGAAAGTATACTTGTGTCACTTAGAGTAATATCAGGAAATATCGTAAACATACAATGATTATAATTTAATCAAACTTATTTCGCAGTGCTTATACAAACTGATGAAATGAATTATAATTTTGAAAATAAAAAAAATTTGTACTTTAAAATAAATGAAATAAAACAATTTTTTCAATTGTATACCTTCAATATGTTATTAATTTTCTAAAGTATGCTTATTTATATAAACATGCTTATTTATATAAATATATACATATCTATCTATCTTTATCTCTCTCTCTCTTTCTCTCTCTCTCTCTCTCTCTCTCTCTTTCTCTCTGTATATATATATATATAGAGAGAGAGAGAGAGAGACAGAGAGACAGAGAGACAGAGAGACAGAGAGACAGAGAGATAGATAGCTCTCTCTCTTGTTCTTCAT
>NC_068986.1:13988093-13989898 GCF_001194135.2 Octopus bimaculoides | reverse complement strand
CTCTCCCTCTCTCCCTCTCACTCTTCTTCTTGACCCTCTCGTCGCTTAGACGTGACGAAAAGAATTCTTTCTTTCTTTTCGCTGCCTTCCTATAGAGAAGACGTCAATTTTCTGTCTCTCATTCACGCCCAACTAGCGTTCAAAATAATAATTTTTCTATCGTCATGGCCTAAAAGCCCTTACCGTTTGTTTTCACTGTTTTCACTGTCTTGTCTTGTTTTTACCGTCTTGTTCTCACTGTCCTGTTCTTGTTAACACTTTCACCCTCCGCAAAAAATTCAAAATTTTATTTAATTTGCTTTACGGGAAGGACTGTTCCAACGAAGTCGCGCATTGTCCTTGCCTTCAAAATGCAGAGTAGATGGACTGGGACAACTGATGAAGGAGAATATTCTTTATGTTGCATGTCTCGTTTATCTGTTTTTTTTTTTTCGTTGTTCAAACAAAAGTTCGTTTTCTGTCTTCGTTTCTCATTGTGTTTAATGGTTTTCTTTTTGTGATGTCCTGTACCCATATATGCATGTATGTATACATATAGATCTAGGTATCTACATATATGTATGGATATATGCATATGTTTATATATTATGTATATCATTATAAGATCGAATAACACGCATCCTTTTCTAAGTATATATATATATATATATATATAAATTCACAGCACATATAAAATTACTGCTCAGTCTGTTGGTATCATGCTCTCAAGTAGATACAAGCATAAGATAAACTTAAGTTCTACTTCTTTGTCTAGACATAATTTCGAGGATTTGAACAATCGTTCTGCAAGCGTCGACGGTTTGGAAAAGTGCATTTGACTTTCTGACGCCCTCCTTGAAATTTGGTAAATAAAAGTGCAGGTGGGTTCGTCTAGCTGGCTTGTTTTGCGTCAGTATATCCATTATCGGCATATACGGTGGATTAACATTATCACACAAGCACTTTGATACAGGCATACGTACATGCACACACATGTCTTCTATACATACATACACATGTATGTATGTATATATATATATATACTTATATGTATATATATATACCTATATGTATATATACATATATACTTATATGTATATGTATATATATATATACGTCAGCATATATCTGTGCATATTTATGTGCGTATGTACACACACACACACACACACACATATATATATATATATATATATATATATATATATATATATATTATATTCATATATGTCTGTGTGTATGTATGTATGTAAATATATGTGTGTGTGCGCTTGTATGTGCATATGAGAGAGAGAGGGGGAGAGAGCGGGAGATGGGAGAGAGAGAGAGAGAGAAAGAGCGAATAAAGGCGAAAGGGAATAGTTATAAGACACACACAGAGATGGATGAGTGGTTAATAATTATTATTAGTAGTGATATAAATATATAAAGGTCAGTAGCATGTAACACGTTAATGTTCATAATTAACCGATGACAGTTGGTATATTTGTTAGGCTATGATGGCGCTTTGGCATCAGCTTCTCAGATATGAACGTAATTCTTCCAACCTCGCTACAACTGTCACATTTTCTTCTCGTTAATTTAATTTATACCCTATTCATTCCGCTAGAATGCCTGTATCATCTTTGAACCGGCAGATTCATAACATTTCCTTATCAATAGCATATGAGAGTGTGCTCCATCTACCAATCGAATATGGATGCTCTTTAAAGAGGAGTCTTAATACTCGAATACGCGCTGGTATGTGGTCATTTATGTATAAATTATATATAGGTGGTGATGTGAGTGTGTGTGTGTGTGTGCGTGTGTGTGTGTGTGTGTGTGTG
>NC_068986.1:13987489-13987960 GCF_001194135.2 Octopus bimaculoides | reverse complement strand
TGTGTGTGTATTGGGTATATCTTGGCGATGTCCGGTTGTTCATTACAAGGCAACTAAAACATGCTGACTGAAATTTATCTCTTCATGAATATGCATTTATACGCTCGGGAAAACGTACTTATACACGCGTCGAAATATGTACGGACACACATGACGAGGCATTTGTACACATGGAAATGTACTTATACAAAACATGAACGTGTAGAAAATGCACCGGCGTGACTGCGTGGTAAGAAGCTTGCTTCCCAACCATATGGTTCTGGGTTCAGTCCCACTACGTACCACCTTGGGCAAGTGTCTTCTAAATTTTACTATACTTAAAACCAAATATCTATCCTCTTCAGTACAACTAAAAAATTATTTCCATACCCACTACTTTATTATAAAAACTTTTATATATATATTATAATAATCATCCATATAAATACTTTAATTTAATTTATTCAAAAATAATTTATTTAAATTATCCTC
>NC_068986.1:13984840-13986755 GCF_001194135.2 Octopus bimaculoides | reverse complement strand
ATATATATATATATACACATATATATATATATATAGGCACAGGAGTGGCTGTGTGGTAAAAAGCTTGCTTTCCAACCACATGGTTCCCGATTCAGTTCCACTGCGTCGAAGCTTGAGCAAGTGTCTTCTATTATGGCCTCGGGCCAATCAAGGCCTTTGTGAGTGGTTTTGGTGGAAATGAAACTGAAAGTAGCTCATCATATATGTATACATTTGGTGGTGGAGCTGTGTGTGTAGGTGCATGTGTTGTTGTGTGACTGTGTGGGTGGTTGTTTTCGATGTTTGTCCCTCCAACCCAGCTTTAGAACGAGTGACGGTATGTTTAAGTCCCTTAGTTTAGCGGTTCTACAAAAGGCACCGATAAATAAGCCCTATAGAATAATATACAATAACTCAAAATTAGTCACAAGCCGTCTGCAAACAAGCACGCACATTCTGGTATTATAAGCAAGGTAACTGTATAGAACTTCTTCATAAAGCGAAATTATGAAGCTGCCTCGCAGTAATGAGTGTGATTAAGATGTTCACTTTACAAGCGCGTGATTTCAAGTTCGAATCACTGCGCGGCATCATGATCAAGTGTCCTCTAATATAGACTCGAATGAACCAGAGCCTTGTGAGTAAACTCGGTATGTATGGATGCGTGTATATGTATGTATGTATGTATGTATGTATGCATGTATGTATGCATGCGAAGATGCATGGTTCAGTGGTTAGAGCATCGGGTTTCACAATCATGAGTTAGTAAGTTCAATTCCCGGACCGGCGTGTGCATCGTGTTCTTGAGCAAGACACTTTATTTTCACGTTGATCCAGTTCATTCGGCTACAGAAATTAATTGTTTTCCTGTTTCTAGGAGTCCTTCTTCGAAAGAAAAAAACGTAGTAAGTCGTTCTAAGACTAGCTACGTTGACCAATTTCTGCTTCCAAATAATACAACTTCTGAAAAAAAAACTCTCGTTCCCGCGGATGCTAATGAATTCCATCTTATGTTAATGGGACTCTTCTTCAGTGTGTTCTGTCGTCTCAGGTCAAGCGGTCGGTAACTAAAGCTGGCATGAAACAGACTTTATTCTTTCTGTTTCCACTAACCAAATCCATAGTAGAAGACACTTTCCCCATTTACTAGATCCGCAACGTGGGGCTCAACCTGCAACGCTGTGGTTGGAAACAAACAGCTTACCACACAGCAACGCTTGCGCCCATGCTTGAGCATAATATGTTATATATTGGTTTAAAATCTTGACTCAAGGCCAGCAAGTTTGGGGAAGCGGGTTAGTCGTTCACATCGACACCAATATTCGACTGGTACTTATTTTATCAGCCCCGAAAGGACAAAAAAGAATAAACTGACCTCGGCGGAATTTGAACTCAGAATGCGACGAGCGATGAAACACCGCAAAGCATTTTGATTGGTGTGTTAACAATTCAGCCAGATCAGCACCCTTGTAATACATTATATATTTTTTCTACTCTAGACACAAGGCCCGAAATTTTGAGAGAGCGGCCAGTCGATTAGATCGACCCTAGTACGCAACTCCGAAAGGATGAAAGATAAAGTCGACCTTAGCAGATTTTGAACTCAGAACGTAAAGGCAGACGAAATACCTATTTCGTTATTGCCCACAAGGGGCTAAACATAGAGGGAACAAACAAGAACAGACGAACGGATTAAGTCGATTACATCGACCACAGTGCGTAACTGGTACTTAATTTATCGACCCCGAAAGGATGAAAGGCAAAGTCGACCTCGGCGGAATTTGAACTCAGAACGTAACGGCAGACGAAATACCGCTAAGCATTTCGCCCAGCGTAATATATTATATATTATTTTCTACTCTAGGCCCGAAATTTTGGGGGTGGGGGCCAGTCGATTAGATCGACCCTAGTACGCAACTCCGAAAGGATGAAAGAT
>NC_068986.1:13982316-13982724 GCF_001194135.2 Octopus bimaculoides | reverse complement strand
CATTATCATCATCATCATCATCACCATCATCATCATCATCATCATCGTCATCATCATCATCATCATCATCATCACCATCATCATCATCATCATCATCATCATCGTCATCATCATCATCATCATCATCATCATCATCATCATCACCATCATCATCATCGTCCCTACCACCATCATCGTCATCATCATCATCATCATCGTCCCTACCACCATCATCAACATCATCTACATAATCTACAACAACAGAAGAGGCACCATCATCATCAATATTCCATTATGGCGATCACACTTATCATCACTTCCTTCAGCACCATCATCATTATCACCATCATCATCATTATCATAAACACCGTCAGCAAGAAGGTCTCCATCATCATCATCGTCATCATCGCCGCCACCACCAACACCACC
>NC_068986.1:13981102-13981793 GCF_001194135.2 Octopus bimaculoides | reverse complement strand
ATCATCATCATCATTATCATCATCATCATCATCATCATCATCATCATCATCATTTTAATCATCATCATCATCGACAACAACTACTACTACAAGAAGTAAAACACGATTATGACGATGATGTTGATGATGATGGTGGTGCTGGTGCTGGTGGTGATGGTGGTGATAATGTAGAAGACGGTAACTGATATCAACAACATCAACAGCTACTACTACTACTACTACTAATAATAATAATAATAATAATAATAATAATAATAATAATAATGATGATGATGATAATAATAATAATAATGAGAATAACAATAATAATAACATTACGACTATTACTACTAATACTACTGCTAAAAGATGATGCTGATAATAACGATATAGAAAATGGTGAACACCGCGAACAAGATCAACAACAACAGTAAAAGAGTAAGCTGTAATTAAACTAAATGGGTTGTGTATTTTCAAAAAAACCGCACCCAAAAATTCTTCAAGAAATTCTGTGTAATGCCACCAAAGTGCTACAACATTGATAGGTTTACACTATGTGAATCTGTATGTGCACGCGTTTTGCACCAGATTCTTGTGGCATATATATATATATATACCCACAATATGTAGGTGTGCATATGTTAATACATACACACACAAACACACGTAGACGTATATATATATATATATATATATATGTATATATGTGTGT
>NC_068986.1:13975661-13976547 GCF_001194135.2 Octopus bimaculoides | reverse complement strand
TATGTATGTATGTATGTATGTATGTATATATATATATATATATATATATATATGACGGGCTTTTTTCAGTTTCTCTCTACCAAATCCACTCACAAGGCTTTGGTCACCCCGAGGCTATAGTAGAAGATACTTGCCCAAGGTGCCACGCAGTAGGACTGAACCCAGAACCATGTGGTTGGTAAGCAAGCTACTTACCACACAGCCACTCCTGCGCCTATACGTGTAATTACACTAATATTTTCGGCATTTTTGAAAAACCACCCAATATGTCTAAATGATACAAGGGGTACTGACGGGAACGAAAAGAAACGAAAGGCCATCACTTATGAAATTGTATAAATGCAAGATGGCTGTACAACTGTGAAAAACATTCGTGAGAAATTTCCACTTAACTCGTCAACTGTCTGCAGAATTCTCAAAGAAAAACGAAGACATTTATCTCAAATGACAAATGCGCAGACTTTGCAATCAGCTTGGGCACGTAAAAGAGATGCTGGAAGCATTATTTCGGAAATGGAAAACCTTTAAATGTATGCATAAGTGACAAAACACAACGTATGTACATGAGTGATAATCAAGCGTCGATTCGTAGCAAAACATTGTCTCGTTTCAGTATTTTTTTCATTCTTTTACTTGTTTCATTCATTTGACTAGAGACATGCTGGAGCACCGCTTCTTTTTAGTCGAAGTAATCGACCCCTGGACTTATTCTTTGTCAGCCTCGTACTTATTCTATCGATTTCTTCTGCCCAACCGTTAAGTTACGAGGATGTAAACACACAGACATCGGTTGTCGAACGACGGGAGGGACAAACACACACACACACAGACACACGCACACACACACACACACACACACTCACACACATACACATACACACACACA
>NC_068986.1:13974911-13975561 GCF_001194135.2 Octopus bimaculoides | reverse complement strand
GTGTGTGTATGTATAAATATACGTACTTTTATTCTTTTGTTCGTTTTCTTGTTTCAGTCATTTGACTACAGCCATGCTGGAGCACCACTTTTAGTCGAACAAATCCACCGCAGGACTTATTCTTTGGAAGCCTAGTACTCATTCTATTGCTTTCTTCTGCCCAACCGTTAAGTTACGAGGATGTAAACACACCAACATCGGTTGTCAAGCGATGGTAGGGGATAAATCGACACACACACACACGCACGCACACACACACACACACGCACGCACATATATACGACAGGCTTCTTTTAGTTTCCGTCTACCAAATCCACTCACAAAGCTCTGGTCGGCCCGAGTCTATAGTAGAAGACACTTGCCCAAGGTGCCACGCAGTGGGACTGAACCCTGAGCCATGCGGTCGGTAAGCAAGCTACTTCCCACACACCCACTCCTGCGCCTATATATAATGCAATTCCTTCTGTATTGCATTCAAAAATTGAAATCTTTATCACATTTTCTTCGCACCAACAAAGAGACACTTCTCTCGTCTTCAGAACCATCAACCACCAACATTTATGGTCTTTTTCCTTGTTTATGCAACTGTTGCCAGTCTTCTGATTCCTATTCCTGTTGTTACCATTTTTTTTTTTGGGGGGGGGGGGGTT
>NC_068986.1:13966747-13971265 GCF_001194135.2 Octopus bimaculoides | reverse complement strand
ACATAAATTTACTAACAAACGAGCGAGGTTTGAATAAATTCTCATCAATGGCATTCAGCTGCCTAGAGTTAATACAATAGGAATCAATTGTTAATTCCGCAAAATGGTAAAGTGAAAGTTATAAATTATCCAGGTGGTTAGACGCAAGAAAAAGAAACGTCACTAAAAAGCGATTAAGCATGCAAATCAGTACCAACATTGGTAGAAATATCAAAAGTTGTTTTAACTCTTATTTCTAGCAATTGCGGTTTGCACTCTGAGTCGCTTTAGTAACGTTTGTGGTTGTGCCTTTTGGTTTTCAAATATGTGTGTGCGTCTGTGTGCGTTTGAGACAGTGTGTGTGTGTGCCTGTGTGTCTGTGTGGTGTCTACATATTACTCGTTAATTTTATGGTTATTTATGTCCAATACTCTTGTCATTATTTATGATGTCTTTATTGTTTTCGCTCTCTATGTTCTTCTAATATTTATCACTAATACAACACAGTCCTTTCCCCTTCCTCCTCCTCCTCCTGCACTTCCTCCTCCTCCTCCTACTACTACTACTACTACTACTCCGCGTCCTCTTCCTTCTACTCTTTTAATTTTATTCTGCATTCTCATTTACTGAGAATGTATTTTGTTGAAGATATATTTTTAGTATTACAATACATTTTATAATAATAATGATAATAATAATTATTATTATTATTATCATTATTATTATTATTTCATCACCATCGTTTTCGTTATTGAGGTTTCGTGGCCTACTGGTTTTATGCGCGTTGCACTCATGAAGGCAAAAATATGGGACTTCATTCCCGGAGGGAGGAAGGAGTTGTTTTCTTCATCAAAAGATTCTATGATGACGACGACGACGACGACGATGATGATGATGGTGGTGGTGGTGGTGGTGGTGGTGGTGGCGACGATGATGACGACGACGACGACGGTGCTAGCGATAATGATGAGGATGACGATTATGGCGAAGATGTGGATGAAGAGTAAAGTTGATTTCAGCAGGATTTGAACTCACAACAGAGAGAGAGAGAGACACACACAGAGAGAGAGAGAGACAGAGAGAGAGAGAGAGACAGAACAACTACGACGAATTAGTCTCCCAATTCTCAATCAATCCGTTCCTTGATCCTTCGGGAGTCAGACAAAATAAAGGACCAGTTGGGTGGGGTGCTCGTCTTAGAGACTTGTCTTAGAATTTAGTTAAGAAGTCAGATTATCTCACAGTTACTACCACCACTACTTCTACTACTACCACTACTACTACCACTACTTCTACTACTACTATTACTGCTACTACTGCCACTACTATTACTACTACTACTACTACTACCACTACTATTACTAATACTACTACTACTACTACTACCACTACTATTACTACTACTACTACTACTACTACTAGTACTACCACTACTACAACTGTTGTGCTATTACTACTACTACTACTACTACTACTACTACTACTACTACTACTACTGCTACTACTACTACTACAACTATTGCTGATGCTGTTGCTACGACTACAACCTATAGTATAGCAGATGCTGCTACTAACACTACTATTACTATTACTGTTGCGGAGGTGAAGGAGGAGGAGAAGGAGGACGAGAATGAGGACGAGAAGCAGCAGCATCAGTAGTAGTAGTAGTAGTAGTAGTAGTAGTAGTAGTAGTAGTAGTAGTAGTAGTAGTAGCAGCGGCAACAGCAGCAGCAGCAGTAGCATCGTTGCCGATAAACGCCCATAATGGCAAATCCTGTGCAAGGCGATTGCATTGTTCCAACATTGGTTCCGGTTTTACCATTATTTCTTTTTTCTTCTTCTTCTTCAAAGAATGCAAAATGGCTGACGACGCGTGGCGGCGGCGGCGTCGGCGGCGTCGGCGGCGAGGAGGGGGGGGGGCTGAGATGTTGTTTAACAAATATATATTCGACACCATATGTTGAAGAAGCGCCTTCTCTACCCGTTATTAATATATAGTACTGTTGTTTATGGCGTGGTCGGCGTTGGAGCGCTTCTTATTATCAATGCTGTTGTTATTATCTTTGCTTATTTTTGTTTATTATTTTAATAACGATTTCGGTTCTTTTCAGCATTAATATTAGCTTTAAGTCGGAATAGCAGCAGTTTCGTTGCTATCATCATCATCATCATCATCATCACCACCACTACCATCATCATCATCATCATCATCGTTGTCGTCGTTGTCAACATCATCATCATCATCGCTCTCCATATCAGCAGCAGAAGCAGCAACAGCATTGGCATCGTCTTCATCATCATCATCGTTGTCATCATCATCATCATCATCATCATCATCATCATCATCATCATCATCATCATCATCATCACTATCGTCGTCGCCACTGCCGTTATCATGTTCTACATTATAATTATAAGCATAATGATATGTTTGAATTCTTTTTATTATTATTATTGTTATTATTATTATTATTATTCATCTTATTATTATTATTCATCTTATTATTATTTTTACTACTACTACTACTACTATTATTATTATTATTATTATTATTATTATTATTATTATTATTATTATTATTATTACTATTATTATCATTATTACTATTACTTTTATCAGCAGCAGTAGCATTATCATTATTATTACCAGATTTTATGAATGTCTTCTACGAATTCGGGTCATTATTTCTTGTCTATATCCTATTTATCATAACGTTAAATTAAATGGCTTTACTTTCTTGTCTTTCTTCATCTTCTTCTTCTTCTTCTTCTTTTTCTTCTTCTTCGTCTCCTTCTTCTTCTTCTCCATTCTCTTCCTCCCCCTCCTCCCCCCTCTTCTTCCTCTTCATTTACTTCCCTGTTTATCCCACTTCATTATGTTTGCCGCTATAATTTATTACAGTACACAGTTATATAGCTGAACAACCATCCACACCACACACACACACACACACACACACACACACCTCTCTTCTATTAATTCCAATACTCTCTACACTGCTCATACCTTGTTTGTTGCTTCTCTTTTATATGTATGTAAAATGGCGACGGTGAGAATATGAATGAATATGAACGTATTTGAGAAAGCCGCTTTGAAGACTTGCTATTATATAAACCGCTGCTATTGCAGCCTGATAGTCGCTTTATCGTATGTGTTTGATTTTGTTTTCAATGCGTGATATTGTTTATCTGATCTCTCTTATGAAATCCTCAACACCAACATTATTGATTTCATCTGCTCTCCTATCCTTTTTGTCTCCGCTCACTCAGCATTGATGATTGTGTTAGGTTTTCTGCATAATCTGACGATGTTAGGTTAGCTATTATTCAATGTTCGTTAACTTTCGATTTCTAGAAAGGAAAAATTTTACATTTCCATACTTGTTAGTAGTTGATGGGCGAAAGAAATATTTCAGTCAAACGGCAAATTCTGCTCATGCTTGCAAATTATCTACGCAAAAGGCATTTGAACTTACTGTTGTTATGTAACATTAGATTCGAAGTGTTTCTAACCAGTCTCGGGCACTAAATCATACAGCGCTCCAGCGAGAAGGTTTGGAGCGGGTGAGATGAGATTTCCAACCCAAGTAAACGCTAGGCAGCATTCATTTAACACTACAAAAGCCAAACGAACAGGTCACAGTAACAGCTGGTTAGGTGTATTCATTCACACGAATAGTCAAGATGGAAGGCGAAAAAATAGATAACTACAACCCTCTTAGGTACAAAATAGTCTGGCTATGGAAAAGGAAGAAGGTGAATATAGTGCTAATTATTGTTGGGTTCTTGGGAACAGTATCAGAAGGCATCAGGCGAAATATAAAGGAAATTGTAATAGAATATCCAGTCGAACTGTAACAAAAGGTTTTGACCCCTTGGCACAGGCAGAATAATCTGGAAAGTATTAGATAGCTGGAAAGAACGGATGGCATGGTACCGAAGGCTGCAGGTAGCATGCTCGCTACGCAGGTAAGACTTCAGGAGCTCTAAAGTAACATGCGATAAAGAGAAATAATAATAATAATAATAATAATAATAACGATGATGATGATGATGATGATGATGATGATGATGATGATGATGATGATGATCCTTTCTACTGGAAGGACAAGGTTTCAAATTTAGGGGAAGAGATTATGTCGATTACATCGACACCAGTGCATAACTGGTACTTATTTAATCGACCCCGAAAAGATGAAAGGCAAAATTGACCCCGGCGGAATTTGTAATCAGAACGTAAAGACAGACGAAATACCACTAGGCATTTCGACCGGCGTGCTAACGATTCTGCCAGTTCACTGCCTTAATAATAATAATAATAATAATAATAATAATAATAATAATAATAGTAATAATAATAATAATAATAATAATGATGATGATGATGATGATGATGATGGACGCTGGTTACTCACGTTCATAGTTTACGTTTGGTTTCTGAAATTTTGAATTTTCAATCACCCTTTGGTTTGAACTTGAGAAAGACAGACGTTCTGTCGAAATATTGTTCAAAAAATAAAACATCTAAAATCTCACTCT
>NC_068986.1:13964555-13966651 GCF_001194135.2 Octopus bimaculoides | reverse complement strand
TATTTACCTTCGTGAAGAGTTTCGCCAATCCTTTTTTTAAAATATAATAATAATAATAATAATAATAATAATAATAATAATAATAATAATAATAATAATAATAATAATAATGATGATGATGATGATGATGATGATGATGATGATGATGATGATGATGATGATGATGATGATGATGATGGTGATGATGATAACGATAATAATAATAATAATAAGTGGAAGTAGCAATACAAAAAGAGCGATGAACTTGCGAGAGAAGTAAATATTAAGGCGAAACAAGCTAGAAAAATCCAGCAAAAATATAAAATCAAATGTTTTCTAAACCTCCCTGCAACCAAGGAACTGTTGAAACAACGAATACAACTGAAAGCCCAACAGCTTAGAAGCTATGACAAAAGAATCAAATTTTATCGACAAAACTAGATATTCAAGACGGATGTAACGAAATTTTATAGGGAAATTGGCAAAAGTAAGACAGAAGGAAAGGAGCCACCCAAGACTGAGGAAATGGAAGAATATATAGAGCAACAAAAAAGAATATAATGCTGAAATTCACTGGATAAAGCGTAAGAAAGTGAGACTGGGTGAAGCTGAAAAGCAGAAATGCAAGGCACTAGGAATAGAACAGCTAAGAAGTATTCTTAAGAAGTCTCACAAATGGAAAACTCTAGGAATGTGCCGAATTCCTAACTTCTGGTTAAATTGCCTGAAAGAAGTACACCAAAATTTAGCTGCATCTCTAACTGATGTCATCCAGAACCCAGAGCAAATGCCTGCCTGGCTGACCGAAGGAACAACATATCTTCTACCAAAATCTGAAGACACAATGTCCAAAGAACTACCGAGCAATAACAAGTCTCAACGCCACCTATAAGATCCTCACATCTACATTAACTGACAGAATATACGCTTTCCCTGAACAGAGATCTATCCTTCGAGAAGCTCAAAAGGCTGTAAAAGAAATTCTTATGAGTGCAAAGTTCAATTACTCATAAATAAAATGATTCTAGAGAATTGCTTGAGCAAAAAGAACCTGAGTATGGCATGGATAGACTACAGGAAAGCGTTTGATAGTGTCCAAGGTCCTTGAAATATGTAAGATCTCTTCTCTCACCTCCAAATTCATGCAAGGTAGCATAACCAAGTGGAACACACGTCTCATTCTAAACCACAATAATGGGATGAGCCAAACTAACAACATCAACATCAAACGAGGCATCTTTCGAGGTGAGTCCCTCTACCCATTACTCTTTTGAATGGCACTGATCCCACTCCCAAACGAACTAAATAACACCTGGTATGGGTTCTAAGTTTACAATACGACAATAAACAATCTGTTTTATATGGACGATCTGAAGGATCTGCTTACTGATATGTACATCATCCTACGCCAGTCATTAAAGGGAAAAAATTCACTATCCTCAGGGGTTTTCCAGTTAACACTGACATAACGATCCAGGCTAATCGACAAGACATAATTATTAAAGACAAGGAAGAAAATACTTGTACACTAACAGATATAAGTGTTCCCACTGATAAAAAAAAATATTTGTCAAGGAATTTTACAAACTATGTAAATATAAGGACCTGGATATTGAAATACAAAAGATGTGGCATCTTAAAACGAGAACTGTTCCTGCGATTGTAAGTTATCTTACCTAGGTATGATAACAAAAGGGATGTCAGAAATATCTAGATAAGATCCCAGGAGAACGATGTCTCAGAGAAATCCAAAAGATTGCGCTAACAAGTACTGCCTGAATCCTTAGAAAAACCCTATTTATTTAAATGTCAGTGCTGTAGTACACGAATATATTTCGCTACTTCCCTTCCCCAAGCTTTCAGTCATACTGTAACATCTCTTATGCTTCACTCGCCAAGTGACTATAACAAACATGCAGATTAAAATTAAAAATGACAATAATAATAATAATAATAATAATAATAACAACAACAACAACAACAACAACAACAATAATAATAATAATAATAATCATTATTATTATTACTATTACTATTATTATTATTATTATTATTATTATTATTATTATTATTATTATTATCATTATTATTATCATTATCCTTTCTCCTAAATAGAC
>NC_068986.1:13962969-13963678 GCF_001194135.2 Octopus bimaculoides | reverse complement strand
ATAATAATAATAATAATAATAATAATAATAATAATAATAATAATAATAATAATAATAATAATGAAGGTGATGATAATGATAATCATTATCATCGATATTATAATCACCACGAAACCAGAAACAATACCAAGCTAAAAACATCAACAGCAGCAGCAGCAGGACCTAATAAAAAAAAAAAGCAAAAAGCTACCAGCACTATAGAAGCAAACCAGCAGGAACACCGCCATAACCCATCGTTAATCTGATTACAGCCAGCGTGCTGTCTGTTTAAAAACCAATAAAACATAACAAAGTTAAATGACGTGTGAAAAGTTGCTTTAAACGTCAGAATCATTTCATAAGTCACGTGGGAATGTTATAGAACAAAAGAACATAGGGACGTATGAGATGCACTAACGCATCAAATATGGCGCTGTACAGAGAGCAGGAAGCGGAAATTTAGTGCATTATCATATGTGATACGTGTGAAATGGTGTGGCAAGACGTTCGCGGGGAGAAGAGGGGTTTATAGAGTGGAGTAGGGAGTTAGTGTGCATGCGTGGTTTAATAAGTTCGTTTCTCGACATTGTGGTTCTGGGTTCGATGCGGTGTCACATACCTTGTGCTGCAGTTTCCCGTTGATCTTTAGCTTGTAAGTTATAAAATTTGGTTGACGGAAACTGTGCAGAAGACCTACTGTGTGTGTGTGTGTGTGTGTGTGTGTGTGTGT
>NC_068986.1:13958228-13962613 GCF_001194135.2 Octopus bimaculoides | reverse complement strand
GAACAGATTGTTTCGTTGGTCGGATCAACTAGAACACTCATCGTCGTAACCGACGGAGGGCCAGTGTGCAACTTTTATAAAGAAAATATTGTCAGTGACTTCGCACTTTCTTCTTAGTTACCTTCGTCAGACTGAAAATTCATCTCAGACGAAATCTGGAAGTTACTATCAATCTTTCATTTGTAAAACAATAAAAAATTCACCTTTGAGTGCATGATTCTGAAAGCAGAAACAGTTGTAAGCCAATGAACGCGATTGTGTATCTCTTCTTTTTCGCATTCACTAATTGATAAATATATACATACAGGGTGCAACAACTTTTTTTAGGCTATTTGTATGAATTGAAAAAAAGACTCATAGCCCATCAAAGAAAAGCTGTAACAAAATGTCACAAATAATCTTGAGAATCCTTTTATCACATCTATTCAATAAATCTAACTTTAGCATCAATTACTCCTTCGATACAGGGTCAGAAGCTTTGACATGCCGTTGCCATTAGATGATCTTTATCGATTTTGGATACAGTGCTGGTTATGGTGGACTTGGGAGATTGTATGCTGTTATGGGTGTATTGATTGACCTCTCTCTCTCTCTCGACTACGCCCCATACGTAAAAGTCCGGTGGACTGTAATCTGCTGAGCTAGGGGATCATGTGTCTGGGCGAACATGATATTGAAATTGAAAACGCATCTGTGCTTGGGTTGTCCTAGCCTTATGAAATAGTGCCGAGTATTGTTGATCTTGGTTTCAACTCTAGTAGGAAGTCATATTCATTAGCAGCATTGAGAACTGGGAGGTAAATCACAAAATGAGATTTCCCATTCCACTTTAAATTTATCTCCAGCGCACCTGGAACAGGATGAATCACACCTGTTGACTGAGAAGGCTCTGTAGAATCAGCGAAGAATTTCGCCATCTTGCCGAACAGAATTATTTCCTTGCAACAAGAAAATGTTCTTGAGCTAAATCATTATCCTCACTAGTTAAATATTTATACCACATATTCTCGGCCTTAAGTCATCGGAGATAAGCACTAGGTGTATATTTTACAATAGGATTAGCTAAATGTGTCCAGAAGTAAAGCAAAAAGTAGCAAAAAGCTTCTTTTTACAAGAATTTAAGGAAGCAACGAAATTGAAGAAATGATAAAACGCTTTCATTCTAACGTTCTTCAGAATTCACATGCTGACAGGTTTTCTTTATATTTCGTTACCTGCGTAACCTGGCATGCAATAGGATTGATTCAATTGATAATATTACCCGCCTACAGGTAAGTGGTTCTGTAACAGTGTTAGAAATCAATAATGCAGACAGGAAATATGTGATGCGACAATAAAATATAACAACGGACGAAATACAATTCAGTACATAAGAACGTAGTTCTTCGAAAATCTACGACCAAATCTGGAAGATAAAATACATAACGAACATGTGAAGAATTCGAATAATCACTTGTACCACTCCACAACGGATGTTTGGTTTGGGGCCAAAATGGGAACACCAATATATTGGTTTATATTTGCTTACACTCTGATGTTCAAAGGTTTCCGATGTTAATAATGCAATATCTCCTTGGAGAATCTGCTCCCAGTTTCTCCAATACACTTGGCACGTACATTGGACAGCAGGATGTGTCCAATAATGCCAATTTTAAGCATAGTCGCTTGCATCTTCCGAGGTGATGTGAAGTTACTAAGAATGTTTAAATTAAATATAAACACCTATTATAATGGTTTGGATATCAAGCAATGTAACAGGTCATTCTTTATAAGTCTGTTTCAAGGACGTGTTTGAGAAAAAACGGTAAGCTCTTAAGAAACGGAATCAACAGCGAAGTTTCAGTTTGCTTCTGAAGCATTTCACTAAGGACTTTAATAAGATCAAAGAGACCGCGCTTTCTCATTTCACCCTAAAATTCAAAAGACTTTTGTTCCGAGAGAGTAAGGTTTTTTGTAGGCTTCTCTTGTAAATGCAATTCACTTCATCTGCTTTGTTCGTTTTCTTAGGAATGATTTATTAACTGCAATGCTTGAATTTAAATAAAAGAATCTAGTTTCTATTCCACGTTAAGGGCATATCAAAAGAAATTTCAATTTACCGTTGGAAGAATTATGAATCTTACAATTCGAACCAGCACCAAATCCAAATGAATGAAACAACACGAATTTTTTTAGTTTCGGGTAGAATCATGGAAGGTCGGGTGAGACGTTCTTGGTATTTGTTCCAGTTTTCTGCAATCTGCGCTTCTATTCCACAACAATCAGTTTCTACCTTTCATTCCCTCAGGGTCCATAAAGAAAATGCCATTCCAGGGCGATTGACCGGCGACAGTCTTGGGGACTTCTTAGTTGATTCCTCATCCATTTAAACCCATCACTTAGTCATTAGTAGTCTTCACCATGATTCAGTTATTCAGGGAGTTCACAAGGCTCAGATTTGAATATAGCCCCCACCATTGTCTCACCAGTCCACGAAGATCTTTCACACAGTTTCCGTTTCACAAGATATTGGTCGACCTAGGGCTATATTAGAAAATACTTTGCAAATTCTGTGTAGTGGGACTGAACCTGAAACCATTTGGTTCCAGGCGAGCTTCTCAACCACAAGGCCATGCTAGAGCCTAAGACAAAACAAATAACGTCGTATTGTAAAACAATCTCATGATTGCTATGTGGACATAAAATAGAGCCGAAGGGAATGGGTAATCATATCTTTAGCGATCGTGTAGTATGTCATCGAATATTATTCTATGACGAAGGCGGCGAGATGGAAGAACCGTTAGCATGCCGGGCGAAATACTTGGCGGTATTTCGGCTGTCGTTATGTTCTGAGTTCAAATTCCACCGAGGTCGATTTTGATTTTTCATCCTTTCGGGGTCGATTAAATTACGTGCCAGTTGCGTACTGGGGTCGATCTAATCGACTGGCCTCCTCCCCAGAAATTTCAGGCCTTGTGCCTAGAGTAGAAAATAATAAATGTTTAGGGCGGTGATCTGGTAGAAACGTTAGAACGCCGGACGAAATGCTTAGCGGAATTTCGTCTGTCTTTACGTTCTGAGTTCAAATTTCGCCGAGGTCGACTTTGTCTTTCATCGTTTCGGGGTCGATAAATTAAGTACCAGTTGCGTACTGGATCGATCTAATCGACTGACCTCCCCCCACCCCAGCAAAAAAAATAAAATTGAGGCCTTGTGCCTAGAATAGAAAAGAATATTATTTTATGACGAGTTGGCCTTCTTTCTTTGATTCCTCTGATGAAGTCGTAGGATCGCATTTGTGAAATACTGCACGCTTTAGGCTTATTTTTCCAGGCATATTTAACCCAACCGATTTCATCCAGAGGTATGGAGAGATAGCAAGAGAGAGAGTGAGAGAGAGGGAGAGAGTGAGAGAGAGGAAGAGAGAGAGACGGCGAAGATTCTACTCGCAAAGCATTGGTTCTATATTCATCCACTGCGCAACAACGAAAGACTCATGATTGCGCTAGTATTTGAACTCAGAAAACAAAGAGCCCGAACGAATACTGCAAAAGAACCTGATACACTGGAGGCTCTGAAAGTTTGCACCCAAAAGCAATATTCTATCTAATTTTGGTGCAAGGTCAGAAATTCTCCGGGTAGGGTCTCAATTACATTAACTGCTATGTTCAGCTGGTATTTATTTCATCGACCCCGAAATGACGAAGGTCAAATAGCTCTCGGCAGTATTTGCACTCATGACGCAGAGGCGTAAGAACGGCTGGTAAGCATTTTGGTGGCCTGCGCACGATTCTACCAGATCGCCGCCCTCTGCCAAAACCAACATCGGTTTCAAATTCTGGCACAAAGCCAGCAATTTTGAGCGACGGGTTAGCTCGATTAAATTTACCCAGTGCTCAACTGGTACTTATTTTATCGACTCCTAAACTATAAAAGGCATAGTCGACCTTGGCAGAATTTGAACTAAAGCGTAAAGACGGTCAAAATGCTACTAAGCATTTTGTCCGGCCTGCTAACGGATCTCTCAGTCCGCCGCTCTCCACCAATGTCAATATTAAGTGATGATCAAACAAATATCCCATATAAAAGTCTATGTACTCAAATCAGTTAGAATAAATATTTAAATTATTTTATCATTTATAGTTAGGCTTTTTAGTTTCGAATTTAATTGTTTTAAAGAGAGAATATTCTTGTATTTTACGTATTTGTAAAGTAATTCAAGTATATTGATAGATATTATGACTGAGGACTGCCCTTTTATTTGTTCTAAAAACTTTTTTTTCGATGTTGTGCATTTATTATTATTATTATTATTATTATTATTATTATTATTATTATTATTATCATCATCATCATCATCATCATCATCATCATCATCATCATCATCATCATCATCATCATCATCA
>NC_068986.1:13947343-13952984 GCF_001194135.2 Octopus bimaculoides | reverse complement strand
CTTCTTCTTCTTCTTCTTCTTCTTCTTCTTCTTCTTCTTCTTATTCTTATTATTATTATTATTATTATTATTATTATTATTATTATTATTAAGGCAGCGACCAGAATGGATTATTATTATTGTTTTTGTTGATGCTGTTTTTTGTTGTTGATGTTGTTATATTAATCGATCATATGAAAGTTTTTTTTTATTTTTTACCTTCCATTTGTGTAAGTCATTAGACTACCGCCATGCTGGTGCACCACCTTGAACGAATTGACCCAGGTACTTATTTTTGAAAAACTGGTACTTATTCCATCGCTCGATAATGCCGAACCGCCAGGTTACAGGAACGTAAGCACACCAATAATGGCTGTCAAGCGGTGTTGGGGGAGAAACACAGACACAAAAACACTCACACACACACATACACATATATATACATATGTATACATACATGTGTGTGTGTGTGTGTGTGTGTGTGTGTGTGTGTGTGTGTGTGTGTGTGTGTGTGTGTGTGTGTGTGTGTGCGCACACCCGCCACACCCTCGGGTCCGATACATATAAAAGAATAAAAGAATATATACACACACACACATATTCGACGAGCTTCTTTCAGTTTCCACCTACCAAATCCCGAGGCTATAGTAGAAGACACCTCGCTCGAGGTGTCATGCAATCGGACTGAACCAGGAACTATGTGGTTGGGAAGCAGGCTTCTCACACCACACACCTTTGTTGTGTAATTGGTGCTACCATTTATGAAGGTAATTATCCTTTGGTGAAAATGGTGCTTCAGTATCTTATGTTGCTTGAAGAACAAATGCTAAATAGAAATCAAATATGATTGTAGGAAATTTAGCTTCAATTGATGAATTTTAATTTATATTTCTAGTTGCTAGAAGCCATTGCAGTTCATGGAAGTATGCCACAAGTATATCCTATTAATCACAGAGCATAATGACATATGTGCTTTTGGATAGCAATATAACCCTCGTGAAATATTCGTGACCTGATAACCATTTAGTGTTCTTCAATATGCCAGTGTATGCTAGTTACATATTTATTTAATAGTTATTTCTTAACATAAACATGAAATGCAGATGTTTAGATGAAAATGGAAAGGTTTAAACGGGCATGTTAAACAGTTTTATACCTCGATAAGTAATGTAAACATTTATATACCTTGGTGCTGTCAGCATTATAACTGGCGAAACATACTTTCGTTGTTTTCTTATTGTCAGTAATCTGTAAAAAAGCATGAATTTATCCAATATTTTTTTTTCGTAATAAATAGCAGATACCCTATTATAATGTATCTCTGTCCGTTACGCTTTTATGTTCGTTAACACTTCCTAGACCGTTGGCGCTTGGACAACGACACTCAAATCAACAACTTCCCTAATGCCAGGGAATGTCCTAAGGGGGTCTATTTTTTAAGCGCCGCCTAATTGGGCCCTCACTGCCCCCTTTATTTTTACTGAATCTTAAACTAAATACATGGCATTGGAGCCTAAATCGGAGCAATGATAATGAATTTCATACCATGAACTCCTAAGGAGTATCGTAAAGGAGTTCAATTTCTGAATGGCCACTTAAATAGGGTCTCACTGACCCATTTTTTGCTGCATTTACCTCGCTCCTACGCTTGTTGATTAAACTATGATCAGCCTCAGTGCTTAGCATGTTTGCAGAAATAAGTTTGGGCATTCTAGATACCTTCACGTACATTCAAATCGAGGTAAAGAGTTATAACAGGTACGTTTCAGGTGTGCTGGTGCGAATATGTTGTAGCTTATGAAATGTATGTGTAGTATAGGCGTAGGAGCGGCTGTGTGGTTGAGAAGCAAGTTTCTCAACCACACAACCACGCCTGCGCCTATCTAAAACTATATAAAATTTTGCGCATAATTCATACTTGGTCTGCAACAGATGTTTCAATGGAATAAGAGACCACATTCTACATAATTCCGGAATTAAAATACATAATTAATAAATTTGAAAGGTGATGTGTTACCTATATATTCGGGAGAACAGAATCAAAAGCTGTAATCAGGAAATCGTTCCTGAAACTGACACAAGTAATTAGCAGGTAATGAATCTGCGCCACCAGCTAAATAAGATATTACAAACCAATTAGATTGATTGCTTACATATTAAATTGCAATGTAAGATCATAAACTCAACATTGGCAATGTTATACTTGTTTTGCTTTGAAACAGGTTAGTGTTAACTGTTCTTGAATTTAGCCGGAAATTCTTTATTCTCAGTGGAGTTAATATTAACGTTCTAATTGTCGATGTAAGTATGTTGGATTGAGAGAAATGTTGTAACTATTATAAGCATCGTAATTCAAGTTCGTACACCAATCACCTTTCAGGAAAATACCGCTTACGTTAAGCAAAATATTCTTTAAAAGTATTTGATATTAGTACAGATCAGTGATTCTTAATCTTTCTGACTTTGTACTGCACCGGAGATCAAACAAAATATCAGAGTACTTCGTTTGGAAAGTTTAAAACTACTGAAGCAGTTTTCCAATATGAACTGTTTAAAAAACAAACGAACTATGTTTTAAAGTTCAAACTTTAATGAAAATACAAGCACAAGCTATTGCTTATTTCGTTTTATTAATTATATTAGTGTGTGACAAAATTTTAAATGATATAGTTTCTTTTCCAACTCGCTCATCTATTTTATTTATTTATATATTAAAGTTAAATATCCGTATAGCGCTGGTAAAACGTGGCAGACCGAGGAAGGAATATAACAACGATTATATAAAAGAAAAATCTAAAACAAAAACAAAAAGAAATTAAACTAATTGAGAAATAACTGATACAGAACAGTTACCACAACAAAGTCTACATCACCGTCAGAAGACACAAACAAACGTTGAGTCACCAGGCTTGCCACCAAATAATGGCCAGTCTAAAGGAATAGAAAAGTCAAAGCAAAGATTTTTTTTTCATTTTTCTATTGCTTTAGAGTGGCCATTATTTGGTGGCAAGCCTGATTATTCTAGTAGTACACTCCCCGGGGTAATTTCGGCTGTGGAGTGTTCGTTGCGTAAGACTAACATAAAGTACTTCAGTTAGTGAAGAAACATATGTAGCCTATATTCTACCTATTCTGTTAAAAAAACTTTGATTTTTATTCGCATTCTTAACAGCGTTAGTTGTTAACTGTGAGTTGTATACAAGCAATCAGCTTATTGGAAGTCTTCGTAACTTCGATGAGGGGCGAAATTATATAACATACAACAGGCTAATTCGCTATTTAAGGAACATTTTCTATAAGAGATGAAAGCAGTAACTATACTGGGAAGTAACATTTATCGCCATTTAAAAATGACAGGTTACCATCTTCCAGCCAGAAGAACACCAGACCGTACAGTTTCGACCTCTTTGTGATTCTCGGTGGTGGATACTCGTCCGCTAGAGGTAACGGTAGTTTACCCCAGCTTGCAATCATTTTTTTTTACTGCATAATATTCAATAGTATTCACTTCCTCTTCTCTACACTATTGCATGAAGCTCACAAACTTCGTACACACGTGACCCTGGATCATACATATATATATATATATATATGAAAGTACCTGTGTTTGTGTCCGTGTTCGTCTCCTAACACCGCTTTAAAACCGCTGTTGGTGCGTTTATGTCCCCGTAACTTAGCGATTCGGCAAAAGAGGCCAGACTTAGCAAAAAGTTAAGTATTGAGGTCGATTCATTCTACTAAAAATCCTTCAAGGCGTTGCCCCAGCATGGCCGCAGTCTAA
This sequence comes from Octopus bimaculoides, assembly GCF_001194135.2. Lineage (NCBI taxonomy): Eukaryota > Metazoa > Mollusca > Cephalopoda > Octopoda > Octopodidae > Octopus > Octopus bimaculoides. Next base: position 13,949,224 of record NC_068986.1, on the reverse strand, counting down.
TGACAGACGCAAGCAAAATAATAAAAGAATAAAATATTATATACGACGAAGGACGGGTTTCAGCACAGTTTCTGTCAATCAGACTCATTCGTAAGGCATTGGCGGTCAGGAGCTATAGTGGAAGACATTTGCATAAAATACGCGCTGTGGGACTGAAACTGAATCAATGGCTTGCAAAGCGACCTTCTTAACCGCACAGCCATGCTCTCATCCTGGGTACGAACCTATGACGCTTAGCTCATTAACAGATATTCTGTCAAATCTGTGTCCCCTAGCTACAAGTACAGTTTTTAATTAAGAATAGATTTATAAAGTTTCAACTATCAATATGTGATAAGTGTGACAAGTTATACTGAAGAACAGAAGACCGTGATATTTCGATGATATATCGTAATATAAAATAGCTGATTCAGCAAAGAATGTAATTATCTCGCCACTCAAAACGGAATGATTCAGAAAGGATATTGTAACAGCAGGAAGTGCAAAGATCGGAAACTATACCAAGCTGACGAAAAATAATTTTAAAAGCCGATCTTCGCAATACAATGGTGCCTATCGTCACATAAACATGTGAGATGCAGAATTTTTATTCAAATATATTTAGGTACTAATAAAGAATGGCGCCAGCAATGTCTTAATAAATTGATCTGCTATAGAATTTGAAAATGGTTGTACCGGAGGTGCAAAACAATGGTTACAAGAAGAGATTGAAAACAATACGAAACAGAACCAAGATGGAAAATTTTAATAGTCACTTGACCTCCTGGAAAACATAAACAGATTTTTCTAGAATCACACAGATCCCTCTTAAAAGATGTTCTTGTTTCAGAAATTGGAGAAAAGAATCGTAAGACGGATTCTTCAAGCCGAACCAAATGCTTAGATAACATGTACAGTCTTAGTTGATCACGTACGAGCATCAAGTGTAATGACGGCTGTATTTGATGGGACCTTATGGAGGAGTTTCCTGCAGACCGTACCCCCACGACATTTCCGAGAATAGTGAAGGACAAGATGGATGGATGGATGGATGTTTGAAATACAAAATTTCGAAGATGAGAAACAACATCTTTGGGCTTAATTTAGGGGTTAACCAAAAGGAAAAGCGTAATTTTTCACAGGTGTAAAAGTAATTTAATATACGGCAAGATTAATGCGGTGTGCTTGTAAAATGAACTGCGCGTCGTACAAATACTTAGCGACATTTCTTCAGGTTTTGTATGTTCTGATTTAAAATCCCGCCGCGGTCAATTTTTCCTTTCATCCTTTGGGGTCGATAAAATAAATTTAAAAAAAAACAGTAAAGTTCTGGGCTTGATTTAATCGTCTTGACCCCGAAACTCCAGAATTGCTTACCTTGTACCGTATTGCCACAAAAATAATTGCCATAAATTGTTTACATTCCCCTCCCAAACTGACCCCTAGTTACAATACACAAAACGAGTGCTGATTTATAAACAAACACAGCAAGGTCAAAACCTCAAGATCTTAAAGGGTTGTTGAAAGTATGAAAATGTTCAAGTTAAATAAAGCAATAAAATGAAGATAGCATCGTTAGAGGCCAGCAGCAATGAATTTTAAATAAAACTTAAGACAATATACTCACTTGTCAGTATTGGGTGCTTAAATTCCTTATTGACTTAGGCAGTTTTATTAATTACTTAATTAAGTCAATAATAGTATATATTGCAGAGAAATTCGAACTGAGAAACAGAAAAGATTAAATATGAACTATATCGTATAGAATTAAAAACATACATACATACATACATGCATACATATATACATACATAGACACACACACACACACACACACACACAGATATATATATATATATACATATATATATATATATATATATATATATATATATATATATA
>NC_068986.1:13946498-13947055 GCF_001194135.2 Octopus bimaculoides | reverse complement strand
ATCTTATAATAATAATTATAATTTATATACACACACTCATATAAAGCACACGATTATATATAGATGTACATATACATACAAACACACATACACACACATAATATTATAGAGATAGAGCGAGGGGGGAGAGTGGTAGTGTAAGAGGCAGCGGAGAACCTTCGTTTTAATAACAGAGTCTAGACACAGAACACAACCTTGTTAAATATTGACCAGAAGAGAAATCCAGAATTGAATAATTGTCAGTTCCTTCCGTAAACAATGGTAAATTATGACATCTAGTTCCACTTTCTTCACTTCACCATTATTTTTTCTTTTCGGTTTTTTTTTTTTTTTTGTAAGATTTAAATTTATTTTCTTCTTGTGTTGTACTGAACTAATCAACTACCAATTAAACAAGTTGAAGTACTAATCACTTGTATATATAAATGTATAGGTTTGAATGTGAGTGTGCGTGTGTGAGAATGTGTGTGTTTGTGAATGCGTGTGTGCTTGTGTATTGTGAGAATGTGTGTGTGTGTGTGTGCGTGTGTGTGTGCGTGAGTGTGTGTGTATTTGCG
>NC_068986.1:13944298-13946488 GCF_001194135.2 Octopus bimaculoides | reverse complement strand
GAGAATGTGTGTGTGTGTGTGCGTGTGTGTGTGCGTGAGTGTGTGTATTTGCGTATGCGTGAGAATGTGTGTGTGTGCGTATGTGTGTGTGTGTATGAGTGTGCGTATGAGTGTGTTTACTTGCGTGTGCGTGAGAGTGTCTCTGTGTGTGCGTATGTGTGCGTGTGTGAGAGTCTGTGTGCGTGTGTATGCGTGTGTGTATGTGTTTGCGTGTGTGTACTTGAGTGTGTGAGTACTTGTGTGAGTGTGAGAATGTGTGTGTCTGAGTGCGTGTGTGTGTGTGTGAGAATGTGTGTGTGTGCGTGCGCGTGTGTGTGTGTGTGTGTGAGAATGTGTGTGTGTGTGTGCGTGTGTGTGTGAGAGAATGTGTGCGGGTATGGGTGTGATGGGAAAAGGAGTTGAAACACATTTTTTAACAGATTATCTGCTAAAGATTTATTTCAAGCTAATTGAACAAAACGGGACAGCTGTCTGGTTATTAAAATGTTAAAATGTCTGCTACATTTCTATTCCACACGTTCGCACGCTCACACCCAGACACTCACTGTCAAACGTACACACATACATAATACATACGTAATATATACATACATACATACATACATACATACACACACATATATATATGCATATATATGTATGTATTAAGATACAAATAAGTACAAGCATACATATGTGTGTGTGTGTGTGTGTGTGGATGTATCTGTGTGTGTGTCTGTATATATGCGTGTCTACATGTGTGCGTGTACATGTAGAAAGAGATTGTGAGAAGAAGTTGAATGCATTCATATACGAATCTGTTTAACTGCCTGTGAATGTATGTAGATACTTCGTGATTTAGTGTCCATACCAATATATATCGTCTGGTATATATATATATATATATATATATAATTCTATAATTATATACATAATTATAACAAGGGGTCATCTATGTGCCTCGCCACGTACTGAATTAGAAATAGACGCTAATGTCTTTTTTACTACCATAAAAATATCCGAGAATTCAATACGTAGCGATGCACATAGTTCATCTCTTGTTATAATTTATAAAATTTACCTAAAAGGTTTTTATTTCACGTACTGGCTACCTGGTAAAATTACTACTAATTTTACCCTATATTATTAAAATATATATATATATATATATAACAGACTGACAGTCATGGAGAGAGTTCTGGTATTAGAAACAGTATGAGCAGAATTCAAAGTAAAAACATAGAGATTTTCATATTTTTAATCGGTTGAAATATAAGTTGCTTCAAAGGCCGAGAGTTTCGTGCATTAGTGCCATGCGGCGCAGAACCCCTTAGATTCCCTTCGTATGTACGTACACGTTATGACCTATTATGGAAAAAGGCTTTCAGTGATGTGGGGGGTACTTCTGAAACTTCTTTGAGGTGGGGGTGGACATCTGGTAAGAATGAATAATGAAAGACCTCTCAAGGATCTTTTGTGTGATGATCTGAAGGACAGCAGGAGATCAGAGCATAAGCCCAAAATGCGGTTCAAGGACTGCCTCAGAATTGCTCTGACACAGACAGGAGTTTCACTTGTTGATTGGAAGAGGGAAAGACAAGGCCAAAATGGATGGAGGAAAAGAGTTCACAGTGGTTGTTTGAAGTTTGAAAGAGAGAAAATGAATCACAAGAAGATCAAGAGAAGGCTTACAAGAAATTAACTTGTGGAAAATGTAGGAGTGTTGCTATTTGTTTTGTGGGAGGAGTTTCTTGAGTCGTGCGGGCATGGTCAGCATTCAGAGAACTCATAGGAATCGACCCATGTCAAATTGTGATATGGCTGTTGCTCACAACAGCACATGTGCAACTTGTGGAAAGACGTACCTTTCAGTTGGAGGATTGAAAAGGCATGTCAAAAAAAGAATTCATACTGTGGCGCATGTTCCTCCTGCCAGCCAGCACAGCTGTACTTTACACAATAGAATGCGAAAAGCTTTCGTCGGACTCATGAGTTATACAGGGGCCTCACATTGCATCAACAATAATGACCCATTTTAGTGATTATTTCTAGCAATGGCTTTGCTCGTATACGAGAAAGCAAGTTGGTTGTGTGGTAAGTAGCTTGCTCACCAACCACATGGTCCCGGGTCCTGTCTCACTGCTTGGTACTTTAGGTAAGTGTCTTCTACTATAGCCTCGGGCCGACCAAAGCCTTGTGAGTGGATTTGGT
>NC_068986.1:13942631-13944288 GCF_001194135.2 Octopus bimaculoides | reverse complement strand
TCCCCGTAACTTAGCGGTTCGGCAAAAGGGACCGATAGAATAAGTACTAGGCTTACAAAGAATAAGCTCTGGAGTCGGTTTGGTCGACTATAAAGGCGGTGCTCCAGCATAGCCGCAGTCAAATGACTGAAACAAGTAAAAGAGTAAAAGAGTATATATATGTAACTGTATATGTGTGTGTTTTTGTTTGTGTATAATTGTATGTTTATATTTCAACGAGTTCCTAATACGTTTTGTACAGTGAAAATATCCAATGATGTAATTCTTGAGTGATATATAATACAATCCAGTTGAGATATCTTGTCTCAGAATACTAAAGACACATTAAACAACAGAAACTTAATTCCGGACGCTAATATCAGCCAAATATTAGAATTGTTAGTCTGTTATCTTAAGGCTTCCGGTGTAGCATTATGTGTATTTTTGTATGGTAATGAGCGAAGGGATTTATCATTAAGATTTGACGGTATAGATGACAGGGGCTATCGAGGTAGGAATGATTCATGCTGGAGTAAAATTGTGGAAGTAGATGTCTTATTTAGGAATTAAAATTAAAACGAGGAGTAGTGGTAACACTAATATGGAAATCTATATTTAAAAGTAAATAACTGAATTATTAGAAGCTGACTGCACATGGTGAAGTACAAATACATACTCCTTTAATCACATGAAAACCTTCATATGATTATATACAGTTACCTGCCAAACGAAACTTAAACTCTATGGGTAAAGCCAAAAACGTAAAGGAAATATAACCAAATATACGTTAACAGTATTCCTACATTCAGAAATTTAGAAAAGAAGAAAGCAACAAAACTAACCAGTTATATTTGGAATTTGGAAGTATCTGCACATGATTTTACTATCAAGAAGGATTTTCGAGAGATACAGACAATCAAAAACGGTACAAAATTTTGCAGGTTCTGCGGACTTACAAAATGTTTCATCCTCAACAAACTTAATAAATCAGTATACTAGCTGAATGTCAGATCAGAGCTTTTTGCTAAGTGTCAACATTTTGATAACTACTAATACATTGTGAGATTATATCACAAGATTGAAAAGATCAATAAGTAACAATTTACGATCTCTATTTCTTTTATAGTCTTTAGAACACGTTGAGATATTTCCATACATATAAAGATTCTGTCACATCTTAAATCAATTGCAGTAATTCACAAAACCGTATTTGAAAACATTTCATGACACACATTCATATATTCAACCGAATAGTTATATCTGCCCAATGTAGCTTATTTTAAAACTTTTCTAAGTTAATATGACGTTATATCACCTTCATTCTCATTATTTTTAAAACAATCCATGTAAAAATGACTCTTTGCACAATATATATATATAAATATTTCTCATCTAATGATCATCATTTAAGTCTTCCAGATATGGGATATCAAGCACACGCTGTATTACTATATTAATGGTGATTTTATCTTTTTATTGGACTGCGGCCATGTTGGGGCACTACCATGAAATATTTTGTCCAACAAATCGACTTATTGTTTAATTTTTGTATTTATATTTGATTGACCAACACCGATTTTCAAACACAAGCATAAAGACGTATACACACACATAGACTCACACGTGTGTACGAATGTCTGTGTGTACGTATGTATATGTATATGTATATATATATATA
>NC_068986.1:13939224-13940036 GCF_001194135.2 Octopus bimaculoides | reverse complement strand
TAATTATTAAATGTATAATGTATATATTTATATATACATTATTATTATTATTAATATTATTTTTTCATATTATTATTTTTATCATTATTATTATTGTTATTATCATTATTTTTCTATCAAATCATATATATAATTATCAACGTGTAATATAAATATATATATATAAATGCGTGTGTGTGTGTGTGTGTGTGTGTGTGTGTGTGTGTGTGTGTGTGTGTGTCTTTGTGTTTGTGAGTGTATGTATGTGCATTTTTATTTATGTACACAAGCGTAATTGCAAACATGTCGATTGAGAAGAAAAAGAAAGATATACATTTTGCTTGTATATCGTATGAACCTTTTAAACTTGAATGTGGATTGCGTGCATATGATTTCATTCGTTCTATGTAATCAAGTGTCTGTATACGTGACGTGTATTATATTTGGATAAGTATTAATGTAAGCCATTATGTGTAGGGCTCATATATGTTCAGACGTGTCATGAGCACTGTAAACAGTCATATATTATATCTATATATAGATTTCTATACGGGTATACATTTACAAACACGCAATTATCTATAAGTGTGTGCGTATGTGTGAATGTGTAAAAATATATACGTAAATGTTTGGTCATATACGTTCAAGCGTGTGCGTGTGTGTGTATGTGTAGTATGTGTGTTTATACTGATATATAGTAGATTAAGGATTGTAAGACGTAAGTCCAAATATGCTACATAGAGTGAGAAAATTATCTTCTTACAAGTTTATAACTGAAGCAGTCTGATAACATATATTTACTACTTAACAACAACAAAAAAAGACAGGCTACA
>NC_068986.1:13937959-13939124 GCF_001194135.2 Octopus bimaculoides | reverse complement strand
ATAGATAGATAGATAGATAGATAGATAGATAGATAGATAGATATTGATTCAATTACTTATTCAAATCTGCCTGATACATTACAGTTGTTTATATTCACATAAGTAGAGACTTTCTTATACCCCGAACCAGACGCATGCGAGTGTACATGAGTTCAGTTATTAGAAAATGCTTCAGAGTTATTGCCAAGCTTCGCTAGGTGTGGGTATTTCAGTTCGAGGGATTATTTGCTATAGAACATCTAAATACGTATTTTATTGTATAGGTTTTGCAATGTTTTCGTTAATAAGTATAGCAGTGCTAGGAGCTTGGAAAGTGTCAACGTCATACAGAAAATTTCGGAATGATTCGATAGAACAAGAAACGATGGTTTGAATAAAACCGAATATAAAGTTAAGAACTGTGCCTGAATGAAAATTATTGTACCTAAAGTTTCAGCTATTCTTCATCGCTTGTCTCCTCGTGACGGCGTAAATTGCAAGAAATTTAAAGTTTAAGCCATTTATGACTAACTCGAAAATTATTGAGCTTAATAATCTGAAGGTTTAGCGATTCAGAGGATAAGTGACGTATTAAGAGTATTTTAAATGGGGTTAAGAGGTGATGCTGAGTAGAGAGATTATTTGAAATTAACTAAATTTAATCTTAACTTTACGACATTTGAATTGTGAAGAGGTTGATCTCGTTTAGAATAAGGTGAAGATGTCAAAGTGATTGGATTTAAATATTGAATAGTCTGAACAGGCATCAATGTTCGCCTTTAAAAGTCAGTTTTATATTTCCTATTGGCTCTTTCGTAAATTGTCGTATTTTAATACCGAGACAGGCCTGCCTGGTCCTACCTCATGATTTACTTGTGAGCGGTTCCTTTCACGATTGCATCAGTTTGATAGATTGTATTTTCGCTTTTATCTTTTTACTTGCTTCAGGCATTAGGCTGCGGCCATGTTACAGCACCATCTTCACGAATTTTTAGTCGAATGAATCGCCCCCAGTAATTGTTTCTTTTTTTTTTTTTCTGAAGCCTTGTACTTATTTTATCGGTCTGCTTTGCCGAACCACTGAATTACAAGGACGTAAACACACCAACACGTGTTGTCAAGCGGTGGTTCAGACAAACAGACAGAAACACACACACACACACACACACACATACACACACACACA
>NC_068986.1:13931589-13933823 GCF_001194135.2 Octopus bimaculoides | reverse complement strand
TATATATATATATATGTATATATATCATATATACATGCATACATATATATATATATATATATATATATATATATGTTTATGTATTCCTACATATGCATATGCACACGCGCAGTCACACACATACGTGCGCACGGTTGCTCACGGACTCATGGACTCACAAAAGCACACATAATCAGGCCCTCATCTGCATTTTTAATGTTTATACTGCTGCATAGTAACATGTGTGTGCACATATGTGCAGATGTATGCGTGTGTGTGTATGTGTGTGTGTCTGTGTGTGTGTGAGTGAGTGCGTTTTTCTTGGCTTATGTATGTTTCCTAGACTCATACAAAGATGTAGCTATATACATACATGCATAGCTTTATTACTACTGCTGCTGCTGCTGCTGCTGCTACTACTACTACTTTCTGCTGCTGCTACTACTAATTTTAGGGCTATGAGGTTCGATTTCTCGAATTGGTAGAATGTGGGAAGAAATTCTAGCCGACCAATTTTACCCGTTCAATACGTTCTGGTTAGAAGGTGGAGAGCTGGCAGAAGTGTTAGCACGCCGGGCGAAATGCTTAGCGGTATTTCGTCTGTCTTTACGTTCTGAGTTCAAATTCCGCCAAGGTCGACTATGCTTTTCATCCTCTCGGGGTCAATAAATTAAGTACCAGTTGCGTTCTGAGGTCGATCTAATCGACTATCCCCTTCCCCACAAAAAAAATTCGGGCCTTGTGTCTAGAGTAGAAACGAATACATTCTGGTTTCAAATCCCGTTGAAATCCACTTCAACTTTCGAGCTTGCGTGGTTCGATAAATTAAAGTCGCTGTCGAGTAGTGCGGTCGGTGGTATCGATTAACCCTTCTATTGGCAACTGCTTAAATCACAAATCGCATATATATATATATATATAAAATATACTGAAATAAGGGCAGGGAATCGTCAATTAGTAATAGAATTAATAATTAACAATTTTGCCAAGTAGTTCAGTATGAAAAAACCTTTATCGGTAAAACCATTTTTAATCATAAATAGACAGGGATTAGCTTGAGTTGCTTCTCCAACATACTGAAAATTTAGAAATAGCAGTCAAAGAACTACTGATTCCAAACTACAAATAAGTTTGGAATTAGTAGTTCTTTGACTGCTATATATATATATATATATATACCTTTGATCATTTTGGGGTCTATACAATAATTACCAGTTGAGCACTGTGTTTGATGTATTCAACTTACTGCAAACTCCGAAATTGCCAGCTTTGTGGTAAAATTTGAAACCATTATTATTACAATGTATTCTAGTGGGTGCAGCAATTCTAAGTTTATTCTCATATCTTCGGCTTGTTACATTATTCTGACTACGGCCATGCTTGGGCACTGCCTTGAAGGGTTTTAGTTGAACAAACACATCAACGCCAGGACTTATTTTTCGTTTTAGCCTGTTTCTTATTCTATCGGTCAATATTTGTCGAACTGCTAGGTTTTAGGGACATAGACACAAAAATACTGGTTGTCAAGCAGTGGTGGGGAACAAATACAGACACAGTAACACACAAGATATGTGCATATATATACCAGGTTGGCCAAACGTCACCTTACAGTAAATCAAAACCCATTAAATTCCAAGATAAAAACAAAAAAAATCATTTTATATGAGACTTCGCTAATAAATTGAAAAATGTTGAAAAAAGAAAACGGTGATTTTAACTCGCAACATTCAATTATTAAACATTCATAATTGGAATGAATAAATAAAATTGAATATTAAGTATTTATGGAATTTTGATTCAATGTCAGGTGACTTTTAGCCAACCGTTTCTTTCTTTCCGTTGTAGCTGGAACAAGGAAGACGTGTTCTTGTTTGTCTTCCAAGCTTGGTATACGCGTTCGCCAGCACAACCTCGTTTAGGCTTAGTAGCCCTTCCTGTTTCTTTTCACTGTCCTGTTTGTGTTACTAATTTTGACCCTCCGCAAAATCCTAAATTTTATTTAACTGTTTTATCGGAAGCGTATATTGTTGCTAAATGCTCGAAATGCGAGACTAAAAAAACGCCCAACAACTCATGAAGGTTCAACTCGTGAAGGGTCGTTCTTTATGTTGTTTGCATTGTTTTCCATTTGTGTCTTTCGATATTCGTTCATGTTCCATGTACTCGTGCTTCGTATTTTTTTGTTGTACACGTCTCGAGACGTCCTGTGTCCACATATGCATATATATATATATATATATATATATATATATATA
>NC_068986.1:13929615-13931476 GCF_001194135.2 Octopus bimaculoides | reverse complement strand
TTTTATGTACTGTATATATACAGTTCTTTTTAATGTGGCCCGGTTCCAAACACAGGTGACATATGGGGGGGGGCGTCCCTCAAGTATCACCGGGTACTTGCAATTGGCCATTTGCAAAAAATCTGGAAAAATCAGATTCTTGGCTGATTGGGTCCACAGAGTCAAAACAGCTTTTGACCCAACACAATCAGCTGCCGGCAAAATTTTAACATTAAGCAGCTTGGATCCGCTGCCAGCCAAGCCCCGGCGGATAGTATCCTCTAGCCACTCAGGTTCAATCCCGGATGGCAACCCGCAGACCCAAGCTCTTGTCAACCTCTTCCCACCATACATGGGAAGAAACAAAATCTTTTTGCCCTCTAAGGGCTGGCTCGTAAGTTTGCGAGCCTCCTCAGGGGTGTCAAATAACAACCACATTGTTGCATATTTGATTCCTCTGGAGATAAATATAATAGTTGGCAAATACTCTGCCAACTCTTTTTCAATTTGAGTCTTTTTAAAGAGGGCGATGGTGTCGAGCGACTTTGAGTAAGACCTTAACACCACCGTCCTCCCTTCAAAGTCTTTCATCTACTATTTCGGTGGGACGATCTCCCACTCCGATGTAGTGCTGCTTATCTTTTTTGCCGTGTTTTTTTTTTTTTGTTTATGTCCCCGAAACCTAGCGGTTTGACAATACACATTGATAGAATAAGTCTTAGGCTTACAAACAATAAGTCATTGGGTCGATTTTTTCTGCTAAAGGTGGTGCCGCAGCATGGCCACAGTCAGATGATTGAAACGTGTAAAAGAATAATTATTGTTAGTATTGTTCAGGATCTGCTGCCGCTGCTGCTGTTAATATTGCAGCTGCAGGTACAAATAGTTACTCAGAGGAATTTGAACGCAGAACGTAAATATGGACGAAATGCCGCTAAGAATTTTACCTGGCGTGAATAGCGATTCCGCCAGCTTGCAGCGTTAAGGATGATAATAATAATAATAATAACAATGATGATAATTCTAATTATAATTTCAAATATTTGCCACGAGACCAGCTTGGGGAAAGATGGGAATGAGTCGATTACGTCGACCCCAGTACGCAACTGGTACTTATTTAATCGACCCCTGAAAGGATGAAAGGCAAAGTCGACCTCGGCGGAATTTGAATTCAGAACGTAGCGGCGGACGAAAAGCCGCTAAGCATTTCGACCGGCGTGCTAACGTTTCTGCCAGCTCGCCGCCTTAAAGATGACAATGATGAAAACAACGATAATTATAATAATGGTAAGACCAAGAATATATATGGTGTTCTTGATGGTAAGACAAACAGAACGGTAATAATAAAGATAACAATAATAATGGTAATAACACCATTGATAATAATGATGTTAATGATAATAATAATAATAATAATAATAATAATAATAATAATAATAAAAATAACAACAAAAATATAATATTATCAATAAAAGCAACAAAAACAGTAGTAGTAGTAGTAGTAGTAGTAGTAGTAGTAGTAGTAGTAGTAGTAGTAGTAGTAGTAACAGTAGCGTTTATAATCCAGTAATAAGTTGAAGTATATAGCCTCCATAATGTATTGTAAACATTAGCATTTAGGCTGAGATAATTGACACTTCCGAGAAATATTTTTAAATAATTTGGCCATAAATTGTAATTATCTTTTTCATAAAATTCTTGTAATTACGAAAACAATTTCTTTACCGGATACGTAGGTTGTCTGTGTATAACTATGTGTATACATCACACATCCATACGTGTATATGTAAACATATAATATCTATATATTCGTTTGTGTGTGTGCATGTATATATATGTATGTATATATATATATATATATATATATATATATATATATATA
>NC_068986.1:13926461-13929284 GCF_001194135.2 Octopus bimaculoides | reverse complement strand
ATATATATATATATATATATATATATATATATATACATATGTTTTCATATATATACGTATGTATATACATGCGTACATATATAGATATATGCATACATACATACATGCATACATACTTACATACATACAGCTAAACATATGTACTTACACAATTACTACCTCTCATATTCTTATTATTATTAACATCTTTATCATCAAAATTATTGTTACTTTTATTGTTGTTGTTGTTGTTGTTATTGTCGTTGTTGCTGTGATGGTGGTGGTGGGTTTTTTTTGTTTATCATCATTATTCTTATCCCTATTATTAGTGTTATTCTTATCAACCTCACAACATTATCAATGCTATTGATATCATAATCAGGATCATAGAATAAACATGTGCCAGAATCTTGTGTGTGGGTGTTTGTACGTGTTGTGTGTGGGAGTAGGAGGTCTCTGTGTGTATGTGCGAGGAGGTCTCTGTGTGTGTGTGTGTGTGTGTGTGTGTCTTTAATTGTGTGTCTGTGTCTTTAAATGGATATCCATTAGTTTGCACAAGGAAGAGAAAGAATGTTTTCTGTTGCCGATCTGCAGACCGTTACTGGAAAATTGAATAAAAGAAATGAATTTATACCTAAGTACTGAGGTCGATTCGATCGGCGAAAACCCTCCAAGGTGCTGCCATAGAATGGCTACTATCCAATAAGTGAAAATGTAAAAGTTTCCTAAAAAGTTTATCGTGGCTAACAATTTATAACGGAAAATATTTTATCCTAAGAATATATAGAATTGTGACTGATACAAATGTGTTTCATTCTGTTTTAGTTTGTTATGCAGTATGGGTAGAGCCTGGTGATTGCGTGTTATAAAATGCTGTCTGAATTGTTATCATCCTATGAAACAATTAGTAGCCCATATATATAAATATACACATGCATGTATGTATGTTAATACCGAGGAAATTTTATCTTGGGGCACTATGTGTGATAGTTTTTAAACAATTTTGTTATGTTGTATACAACATAACATCCTAAGTTTCTGAGCGTCTTGCCCCTTTAACTCGTAATTAACATCATGATTTAAAGTACTCCCCTACCCAGCCTTCTTGACAGTTACTCTAAATCCAACTGACTACTCGTAATGCCTTATTTCCTCCCTGAGGAAAAGGGATACATATGACAATATTTCTGACCATAGCTAGCTATAAGCCATCAACACACACCTGTCCATTATTCTAAACAGACACAGTACTCTAGTCTTAGATTAAGTAGCTGATAAAGAGATAAAGGAATTAGAAATGAATCACAATCCTTTACAAGTCATGACCCCAATGGACTTCATGCGATACTTGGATGTGTAGTTTATTCTAAGCTACAATAGCAACAACATGAATTTCTTCCATCTTCTTGCTCTGTTAAAGTATTTGAGAAAAAGTATATTAATATGTCCAACTAGTTAAAATTCTATTTATTTATTTGTGCAGCTGATGATGGCACTGCATTGAAATTGATGTAATGATTGCATTGTTCATTTAAATGGAGCTGCGGGAGACGGTTGTACTGCATCACTACTTGATATCCTATTGCTTATTTTGGATCATATATATACACCAAATATTACTATTTGGTTTGATTTCATTATTACAACAAATGCGACTCGATGGCAGCAAGAAGTAACCAGTCGTGTCTCCACTTCTGCGGATACTCTGACAACGATTTGAAGCACATACATACATATACATATATATTAGTAGTATTGGTAAGACAACAAAAGAATGAATGAGCCCTCAATATTATGAAAATAGAGGGATTTATCTGTAATATAATATGTGAGAATTATTCGGTTGCCATAATAAAACTCCGAGTTCTCACCCCGACATCTGAAACGCGGAGTCTTATTATGGCAACCGAATAATTGTCCCATATCATATTACATACATACATGCGTACACACACACACGCGCGCGCGCACACACACACACACACACACACACACACACACACACACACACATATATATATATATATATATACATGTATCCACTTCTGCAGATACTCTGACACCGATTTATATATATATATATATTGACATTTTTATGGCTTTTCAGCAACATGTACTTGAATCGAACCAAGGAGGAACTGAATTACCAATACGCCACGATGATGAGGGTATGATTAATTCAATTACACCGTTGTATGCTTGCGTGTGTTATTTGAAACTGCTACCATTAAAATAAAATTTTTGATAAAGACGGACGGGAATTTATCACAGGTGATGCAACATTGAGAATAGATAGATAGATAGATAGATAGATAGATAGATAGATAGATAGATAGATAGATAGATAGATAGATAGATAGATAGATAGATATAGGGACGTGCGGAAAAGAATTAGCAAAAGTGCAAAGAAAGCCAGAAGCACAAATAGACAGACAGTCTGTGTGACTAAAGAAAATTAGGAGAAACAAATATTATACAATGAAAAAAAAAACTGAAAAGTAATACGTTACGCAGAATGAATTACGATAAGAAAAAGACAAGAAAGAATAGATGGAGAAGAAGAGAGAAAGAAAGAAAGAAAGAAAGAAAGCAAGAAAGAAAGAAAGAAAGAAAGAGGAAGGGAAATACGAACGAAAAAGTAAATCGAAAATGAAAAAAGATAGGAATATTGATAGAAAAAAAAACACAGCGAATGAAAGTTTATATAAACATAAAATTAAAAGAAAAATTGGAAACAGAAGCAGAAAAAAATTTTAATAAAATACAATTTATAAGTTGTTCTTTTTTTCATTTTAAAGGTGAATAAAGATCGATAAAAACAGTGCCATCTGTCGGGAGAAAGAA
>NC_068986.1:13916600-13920052 GCF_001194135.2 Octopus bimaculoides | reverse complement strand
TATATATATATACGACGAGCTTCTTTCAGTTTCCGTCTGCCAAATCCACTCACAAGACTTTGGGCGACCCGAAGCTATAGTAGAAGACAGACACTTGCCTAAGGAGCCACGCAGTGGGACTGAACCCGGAACCATGTGATTGGTAAGCAAGCTACGTACCACACAGCCACTCCAACGCCTATATACATATATTCTGCAAAGCTAAATCTGTAAATACTTAAAGTTAAACTTTATTATAAGACTTCAAACTCACAACACTTCACGCTTTAGTTTCTCTGTTATTTCGGGCTAATGTTTCACTGTGGTTTTCACTGAGTTTTCATTGTAACGTGAGCTGTTCATCGATATTTTTGTTGTTATACTTGTTGCTTTCGTCGTTCTAGATCTTGGTACTATCGTTGTCTCTTTATTTATCTTATCGTCTTGAAAAGTTTAACGATAACCTCTGTATGTGACCCTTGCTTGGTTCCAAGTTGAAACTAAGACTGTTCTTTCGTTGATGGTATGCTTACGTAGAGAAGCTAGTGGCACAGTCGATTAAAGTTATTAATAAGGAAATCTCACAAATATTCTAAATTGAAAGTTCTCACCAGTCTTATCGTCCAATTCGTTTTTTCCATAAGATACGAACCAGCCAAGCATTCATGATTCTGTATCCGACTACATACCGTTTCCAAAATCTGTAATCTCTTCAACAGAAAAGACCTAAGTTTACTGTACCGTCAGATGCACGCTCTAGGACATAGGCTCATTGAAAAATAGATATAACTCTGTCCATACACTTGAGTCCCAAAATATAGGGCACTGAAATACAAGGGTAGCGATGAGGGGCCTCAGAAAAGGAGGAAAACCATAGCTAGTTATCAAGCTTGTACTGCTGTATGGGTGTGTATTTACAACAGGAACTGTGAAATGCAATGCAACACATGGTTGAAGGAAAGGAGCCAGATGGATTTACAAGGCCTAATGTTTTCTGCAACCACATGATTTTTGGTGGGCTTCAGTGGACTTCAGTGATCACATCACGGATATCTGCTTATCTAGAAGTCCTTAATCTAGTGCAACAGTTTTTATCGACTCCAATCTTCTTCATTCTTGCGTCCTAAGACTCACAAGGCCGGTACATGGTTTCTGTGGCATAGAAGAGTAAACGAGATCACAATATTCCCTTTGAACGGGACACCGGTCCGTTGCAAGTTTCGAGGCCAACAATTTTGAGGGGAGACAGCATGTTCATTACATTGATTCCGAGAACTTGCCTCGTCATTTATTTTCTCGACCCCGAATGAATGGAAGGCTAAGTTGACCTCTGCGGGATTTGAAATCAGAGCTTAAAGAGCCAACCACATGTTTGCCGGTTCAGTCCTATTGCGTGGCACCTTCTACTATAGCCTCGGGCCAACCAACTCCTTAAGAGTGGATTTGTAAGACTGAAACTCAAAAGAAGCCCGTTGTGTGTGTGTGTGTGTGTGTGTGTGTGTGTGTGTGTGTGTGTGTGTATGTGTGTCTGTTTGCCTATGTAGTGTGTGTCTGAGTATGTGTGGGTAGGTGTTTGTGTGTGTGCGCGATGTTTGTGTGTGTTGGCGTGTTTACGTCCCTATGACTCGAGAACATAACTTTGCCTTTGCCTTTTGACTATACTACATACGTAGCTCTACACAAACAGATTCCACACTACACACCCCTGTTCTACATTGATACACATTACACTACTCTCTCATAAAGCCCAAGAGAATAAGTGCTATGCTTTTGGAAAATAAGTGCTGGAGTCGACTTGTTTGAGAAAATCTCTTCAGGGCAATGCCCCAGCATGGCCGCAGTCTAGTGGCTGAAACGAGTACAAGATGAAAGATAAAAGACACAACCGGATGGAATGACATTAAATATTTTCTCCAGGGTGCAAGTGATTCTCTCCATCCACCGCTTGGACTCCAGTGTTGAACAGTTTTAAAAGCGGTTCACTTTAGTCAACTCTTACGAAAATCTAGCTGAAGTCGGGATAGTGCATTTACATTTAAAAAAAATTTTTTTTTTTTAAGAATGTCATCAACATGATGCAGGAATTGTGTTAAGTTGTCTCTGTCAGAACGAAAGCAATTCCTGTTGGAATTTAAGAAATTGTTTGTTGACCACTAAGTTAGTTACATTTCTCTCTCCTCTCACCTTCCGAATACGTTATAGAAATTCTATGTAAGATAGGGCGATAATTAACTGATAATGAATGAAAAATTGATTCGTAGGGAAACTTTCTTCATGAAGGACATTATAATATCAATTAATTTTTTTCGAAGATTTAAGTTACCCTATTATAGAAAGATTTCATCATGCTTATCCCTTTCAATAACTGATTGATCCTGTTTAATTATTTAGTCGCAAGAGGTCTTCCAGCAAATTCGCACTACATAAGAACGGCTTGTAAACGTATTCTTCTTTTCGTAGACCGGCTGAAGAAAACAACAAAAGCTTTATCAAATCATATGATGTCACTCTGCTTAATAAGATATTTACCATAATTATTTTATATAGAATAAGTCTTGATTTAGGCATCAGTTTCATTTCTACTTCGTACATAACCGTTGCCACGGGTGGGAATCGTTACGTATTCATTGGAGCTCTTTTGAACAAACTTGCATTGGCTTTCTACGACTTATATGTTCATGACTGACTCGTCTGTGTCTTCAAGGCTCGTGAGTGTGTGTGTGTGTGTGTGTGTGTGTGTGTGTGTGTGTGTGTGTGTGTGTGTGTGTGTGTGTGAGTGGGTGTGTGTGTCTGTGTGTGTGTGTCTGTGTGGTGTGTGTGTGTGTGTGTGTATGCACGCACGCGAACGTATGTGTACATAAAAAGTAATAGCAGATAAGCACCAGAATTTTTTTACAATCAACTCCAAACACACCACACCAGACTTGTGGCTGTGTGCATATATTAAAAACTTGCATTTCATATTTCATATAAACTGTTATAGATCAACACACGCGTACATTAATACGTACGTTAATATATACAGACATGTTCCTATATACACACACATACGTACACATGCATGTATAATATATATATATAGACATTTGCATGTGTGTGGCTTTCTGTGAACGCATGCATTGTGTGTGTGTATGCGCATATATATATATATATATATCTATATATATATATGTGTGTGTGTGTGTGTGTGTGTATGTATGTACCGCATGCATTCTTAAGAGTTTTATCTCATTAACGATGCCCTTTTCACTTTATTTTATATTCTATCTACCACATATTTTCTTCTCTCTTTCTATAGATGTGATATCTTTCTTATTCTTCATTGCTTTCTTCTTTCGCGAAACAAAAGAATTAATATGGAAACGTATTGCGTAGATTTTTTTCAATGCCATACAAGGAGTTCCGTTACGTCTTATCGTCGTTAAAACAATGAAATAAAAAGCTAAACAATTTTTTTTTTCATTACGATTATA
>NC_068986.1:13915569-13915993 GCF_001194135.2 Octopus bimaculoides | reverse complement strand
TATATATATACATACATATATATATATATATACATATATATATATACATATATATATATTTATACATATATGTGTGTGTGCATCTTTATATATATATATATATATATATATATATACATACTTACATATATACATACATACAAAGAGGTGTATAGATGCATATTTACATGTATATATGTATCTGTGTATTTGTGTGTGAATATGCGTGTCTGTGCGTGTACATATATATACACATACACGAATATATATTGATATACTGATATATATGAATATTGATATATTTATGCGTGTTTGTATGTTTAAACATGTGTATGTTTATACATACATACATATATATATATGTGTACATATATATATATATATATATATATATATATATATATATATATATATATATATATATATATATATATATATATATATA
>NC_068986.1:13912215-13915236 GCF_001194135.2 Octopus bimaculoides | reverse complement strand
ATATATATATATATATATATATATATAAGTCAGTAAATAGTGGGGTTGTGTTAACCGCACGTGGAGAAATAATAGGAAAATGAAAAAAAGCCAGAATGCTGAACTGGAAGCATATATACATATATATATATATGTAGCGGCATATATTTCAGTTTATGTGTGCATGTGTGTGAATGTTATAGTGTTCTCTCATATTCTTTGAATTCTTCCCATAAAATATGGCATTGTTTTCTAAGACTCAAAACACCATCATAGAAATTGATATAACAACAGCTAACTGCTTGTTGAATTTCAGAAAAGTCTTGCATATTTTCATTGGTCTCTTCACAGAATTTATGTTTATGTATAAATACTGTTCAGCTAATCTGGACAATTACAGCATTTTCAAGCGTTTATGTGTATATTTATTTTTTTTTTTTGTGGGGGAATCAAATTTAGTATATTTCATCATATATTTAGTAAAAGATATTTTAATGAGGTTTTGTGGTGCGAAATCTATGCTTATATACATAATATTGTTATAATGTACTGGAAGAAATTATAAAACCATAAATTTAACATAAATATACGATGTTACAAAAGAACTACATTTTTATTGTATTTTCTTTTACGTCGACTTTATAGTTGTTTATGCTGTGCTCGAAAGTATTGTTTTACAGGTTTAACCCTCATATTTCTGGCTATGATGCTTTGTGTAACCGCGATCGACCACCAGGGTCCTCACCACCGCTATGATTTTGCTATAATCCACTCGTTGCAAATATGAATTATGCAGGTGAAAGTTTAACATTCTTTTCATCTTCCATTTGAATAATTTTAGAATGTTTCTTAAAGATAACACTGCCATTAAATAATTTAAGAAGTATATTAGGTGTGGATTATATATGCAGAGGACAGAAGTTTAATGGAATGATGTGGTTTTCCTACGTAATTGTCAACGTACTCCAAGCACTTGTAGGAGCACTTGCAATGATAAAAATGGGAACTGAAAATTATTTTAGGATGATTCCTGGCTTACCATCCATGCAGGAACTGCAAAAGACTGTCTTAACTGGCATGTCTTGAGAAGAGTATTGTTGCTGTGACTTTTCTTTCTTTTTTCTCGTTTTTTTTTGTCTTTTTTCATTTTTTCTTCTTTTTTTATTAACATGTTAATTTCGTATAAGAAATTAATAGTCGTCAGTAATGCTTACTCCTTTTTTTTCTATCACATGACTTTGTATATGAAAAATCTGGTGTGTTTGTTTTAATGATCTACTTATGTATACAGTGCGTTTCTCTGCCATATGTGTCTGGAAGACACTCGGCAAAAGATGGTAAAAGAATTTAAAGAAAAGGATAATGATAAAAATGATGATGATGATAATAATAATAATAATAATAATAATAATAATAATAATAATAATAATAATACCTAAGGGTAGCACACACTACAGAAACACAAAGGTACACTAGATGGTACAGCAGAAAGTGGCATGCAAATATCAAAGCAAAACTTTTCATAACATCACGAGATGAGTCGGATATTAATGCAGTTTTTATCTGTTACGTTTTTATCTGAGTTACCTTCGTGAAAGTTTACAAAGAGATTGAGGACAGTAGAGGACGATATAACTAAATACGATATGGGCTGCATAAAATACGTATAAATAGTAAAATAAGAGAGACAAAGAAACAAAAATTCAAACAAGACATAATTTCCAAAAGTATACCCTTCTGAGGGTTACTTATGGAAACCCACATCAACACGGTAGCCTAGATCAGTAAGGTAACTAGTCTCTCCCTCCCTCACCTCCACGCACAGTCTAAAGGCGGGTGCAAGAAGCAAGTCCGTTTACATGGTACATCTTTGCTATTCTTATTAACCTTTCATCAAATTTTTCTAGACGGCAGCACTTATCTCTCTACCCGCACAATTCTGTTCAGATGAAACTTGAAAAAGTTAATGTGATCTTGTCCAAAGTGGAATATATCTGTCGCTAGACGCCCTGTCATGTCCTATCCAGCACACAGCGTCTTTTGTTGAGACCACCAAACAAATAACCACTACCTGCACCCAAAATCGTATCAGTCTTACACGTGATAGCAAATGTCCGACATTTCTCTTGGAGTAAGCAATGCTCGAGAAGAACACTACTGAATGGCAGAACAGTATTTTTTAAAAATCATTTTGCGTGCATCTTGAGCAGTCCCGGATAACGGTGTTTCCATGCCTATATAGTCTATCTGGAATTGGCCTACCAGGCCAGAGATTTCTTGAAATTACCCAAGGAAATAAGGATCCTGATGGTTATGATAATCATGATCATCATCATATTTAACCCTGAGAATATTACAGCTTTTTTTTGCCGTAGAAATCCTTGGGGTTAAAAGTCTAGCAAATAAAGAGGAACAAAGATCCACGGTAGAAACGGAAACTTCAAAGTTATGTTTAATAGGTCAGTAAAAATTTTAGAAGAATAAAGGGAATAATTGAAAAGGAAAGAGGTGAAAGAAAGACGCAAGATAGAGAGAATAACAAGTAAGGAAAGCCGAAATGATGACAAACGAGAAAAGCAATGCCAGGTAAAAAGAATAACAAAAGGCGACTAAGCAACGGAAATTTTACTGACAGTCGAACAATGGGAATGAACATAGAAGAATCATGTGCCAAATGCTGAAGCTGTAAAGGACTTTTGGTCAAAGATATATATATATAGTCGAAAGACGCTGAACGTTTCAGGGAAATGGACTTTTCTTTTATTCGTTTATTTGTTTCAGTCATTCGACTGTGCCCATGCTGGAGCACCGCCTTTAGTCGAACAGATCGACCCCAGAACTTATTCTTTGTAAGCCTAGTACTTATTCTATCGGTCTCTTTGCCGAACCGCAAAGTTACGGGGACGTAAACACACCAGCATCTGTTGTCAAGCGATGTTGGGGGGAAATCACAGACACACAAACATACACACACATACACACACACACACACACGCACACTCACACACACACACACACACACACACACACACACACGCATAT
>NC_068986.1:13909237-13912039 GCF_001194135.2 Octopus bimaculoides | reverse complement strand
ATATATATATATATATATATATATATACAACGGGCTTCTTTCAGTTTCCGCCTACCAAATCCACTCACAAGGCTTTGGTCGGCTCGAAGCTATAATAGAAGACACTTGCCCAAGGTGCCACGCAGTGGGACTGAGCCCGGAACCATGTGGTTGGTAAGCAAGCTACTTACCACACAGCTACTCCTGCGCCACTGGTAACGAAAATTTTAAAATGAAGCAGAAAATAGGAGCAGACGAGAGAATATAAGTATTAGAGATGAGAACGCGAGATGCTTAAAGGAAAAATAGTAGATTGGAAACTCCCTGGGCCAGATGGTGTTCACAATGCAAAGCGGGCACCATCCTGAAAATAACGTCGATAGGATTCTATTTGGTTGTTCCGAAAATAATGGCCACCCCAAGTGTTGTGTTTTGAGACGCAATTTTATCATAGTATTTTAATTATATTTTAGGTGAATTTCGATAGACTTAAATAATTGATGTATACTCTTTAATAATCTTCTACTAATTTCAGACAAAAAACATTCTTGAAGCATAGACGCCCTTAATTATGATCATGACAAAAAGAAAGATCTTCACTCACTTTCCTTGCATGAGTTCGAGCTTGGTACAATGCCTCCCAAACTGCTGATACTGTCAACAGAGCATGAGGAGAGGGGTTCACATGTGATCGCACAGTATGAAGGTGAAATCGAAAATTGGTGATGAAAGCCTTGAAGATGAAGAAGATGGAGGATGGTTTTGCAGTCTTGACAATGAACAATTGAAAGCAATTGTTGATCAAAACCCACGTCAAAGTGTCAGAGAAATGTCTCAGGCACTTGGTGTTGGTATTGCAACGGTCTCACGCAATCTGCAGAAGATTGGTAAGGAGAAAAAGTTCGATAAATGAGTACCACATGAACTCAATGAAAATTTAAAAGTTCGGGGTTTTGAAGTGTGCTCGATGCTCTTTCTGCGGAACACCAATGATACTTTTCTTGACCGAATAGTCGCTTGTGAAGATGAGTGTATCCTTTATGATAACCGTAAGCGATTAGGTCAATGGCTTCATTTTGATGAGTCCCCCAAACATTTCCCAGTGCCAACGTTGCATCAGCAAAAGAATATGGTGACTGCCTGGTGATCTGCAATTGGTGGTGTTCATTACAGCGTTCTGGAAGCCGATCAAAACATTACAGCAGAGGTTTACTGCAATCAACTCGCTGAAATGCAAGCTCACTTACAAAAAATGAAACCTGCATTGGTGAATCGGCGTGGCCCAATTCTGCTCCACGATAATGCAAAGCCACATGTTACAAGAATGACGCTGCAGAAGGTCGCATACTTGGGATACGAACCTTTATCATATCCTCCATGTTCTCCTGATCTTTCAGTCACTAACTACCATTCTTTAAAATATTTATTCACGGTTTTTAGTGATAAAACCTTCAGGTCCAAACCAGAGATGGATTCAGAGCATAAAAGCCAATACTTTTTTATCAACGAGGCATAAATAATTTCGCTGATCGATGGCAGAGATACATAGATGTTTACGGCTCATACTTTGACAAATCAAAACATTTCTATTGTTAATTTTTCCAGAATAAAATTATGTTTCTGAAATCGGCCACTATTTTCGGAACAACCTAATAGTTAGCAACAAAGACGGAAGCAGAGTACTTTTAAGCGTAGAACTGCGATATTAGGCTTCAAAGATATGCTGTGCTTAGTGAACCAACAATACTGTCTGCCGCCAGAAATTGCCAAACAGTCACTGACTGAAACAGTAAAAATATTCAAAAACAGAAATAAGGACAGAATAAGTAATTAGAAAGAGAAGTGCATGGTAAATTCATGCAACAAATCGAGGATGAAGTAAAGAGAGCTACTTGTGCCGACTTGAAACGAAAATCTGATAAGAGCCACTCAAGAATGAACACTTAGAACTAACGTCATAAAAGACAAAGATTGCCAACGCTCAGTCAGAACAAACGCAAAATCTGTGGAAAAGGAAAAGAAAGTATTAAACCTGTTCTTAGTGAACGCAGTAAGGGTATAAGGGTATAAGTGCAGGCATGACTGCAGCTGTAAAAGAGTGCACTGAAGTGTTAACCGATAGAAAAGTGTTATGAACGCGAGCAACATTCTATAATGGTATTTAATAAAGGATTTTATGCGATTTCTTCATAAAAACAGACCATATTATAGAAGCAATAACACAAGACATTTCAATTTAAAGGGGGAAATAGCGTAAAATCATTCATTTCATTACCATAGCAAAATATATCTATTACCAAAGAAATAGAGAAAGTTGAGATATGTCAGAACCTAGCCTGTGAGATGAAGAGATTGTGGAGTTCAAATGTTTTAATTGTTCCTGCAATAATTGGTGCAAGTGACAAAGCACCAGAACTTATCAAAGACACGCTAGAGGACATTGGATTCAACTTGTAAACATCGCATTGTCGACTTGTATAAAAGTGCAAGAATCATAAGAACGAATTTCGAAATTTCAAGGAACTTATCAACTAACATCAAAATAAAATCGCTACTAAATAAATTAGCATTCAATAGCCTTTTAATAATAATGACAATAACAGCAACATCAACGACAACAACAATAATAATGATAGTACAGTTTCCGACCAAAGTGTTTATGGTAGACTATAGCAGTCCATCATTACAGAAAAATAAAGCATAGAAACTGATAAAATTGTGCGACTCTTGTTAAAATTTCTTAACAGTTAATTTTTTGTCTTCACTATTTGCGACTTCATTTTCGTTATATTTGCAATGTTTTACTCCTTTTTTTTTTTTTTT
>NC_068986.1:13907932-13909227 GCF_001194135.2 Octopus bimaculoides | reverse complement strand
CTTTTTTTTTTTTTGTTCTTATTTTATATTTCCTATTCGCTACCATTGATTAAGATTTATCGAGCAAGTTCTTTAGCTGTACTTTTATCATTTTTAATATCAGCAGTTCAACTATATTCAGAGAAACGTCTTAAAAACCAATTTTTCATTTTCGAATATTTACGTTGTTATTTATGATGTTTATGTATATTTTTTTCTTTTTTATATTTCGCCACGAAATGCCTTTGATTTCCCAACATCAAATGTATAACCTCCTATTTATTCATAGAATTCATTGGAATTCACAAAAATAATTAAAGCAATGTTTAAAGGTATTTGCATGTATGTATGTGCTGTGAATGTACATTTGTGTGAATATATTTATGACTATCTGCATAAGTGTATATTTGTGTGCATGTATATATAATGTATATTTGAATATATGAAAGCAAGTATCCCCTCTCTCTTTCTCTCTCTCTCATACACATATGTGCATATGTATTTATGTATATATGTCTGTATGTACACTTGCGCATTTATACATACAATATATATATATATATATTGTATGTATATATATATATATACATATCTATTATATATGTATATATGTATGTATATATGAATATGTATGTATATATGTATGCATATAGATAGATTGATAGGTAGATACATATGTTATTATACATGTATAACAATATATTTATATGTATATATATATATATATATATATATATATATATATATATATATATATATACAAGAGAGAGATGTGTATATGTTCGTGCTGATGTATACGACTAACATTTTGCTTTATATATGCACCGACATGCTTCTTAACAAAGATATACACGTTTATGCACATC
Organism: Octopus bimaculoides; assembly: GCF_001194135.2. Taxonomy (NCBI): domain Eukaryota; kingdom Metazoa; phylum Mollusca; class Cephalopoda; order Octopoda; family Octopodidae; genus Octopus; species Octopus bimaculoides. Next base: position 13,908,382 of record NC_068986.1, on the reverse strand, counting down.
GTATGCAATATATTTTGCATATACTTAACGACTAAGCATAAATGTATACGTGTCATATATGGATTTTTCATATACACACACACGCACGCACAAACACACACACACACACGGACACACAAACACACAGACACACGCACACGCACACACATTTATATACATGTATGTATGTATGTATGTATAACATAGATATGTACAGACATATATATCCAGATATACCCATGGATATGAAAGTAAATAATATGTCGGCGTGCGCGCGCATATTTATATTCTCTGAATAACTTCGAATACCCATTTTGAAATTATATGGTAGAATACATATATATGTGTGTATATATGCGAGAGAGAGAAACAAAATGTGTGTGTGTGTGTGTGTGTGTGTGTGTGTTTACATACGCACACACCTACACAGACACAAACATGCAGATATGTATACGTCTACGTATATATATA
>NC_068986.1:13906681-13907680 GCF_001194135.2 Octopus bimaculoides | reverse complement strand
ATATATATATATATATATACATACTTTTGTATTATTTGGTGCGTGAATCTTATATTCGGAAGTGTACATGTGATGTTCGGCAATATTTACAACCTTTAACTTTTACAAAAAGAAACCATATGGACACAACGTAGCGTTACCTTCATTTTTGTGCCAATACCAAGTGGAAGATAGATCTCTGTTGGCCTACCTGGGTAAAATTGGTAAGAATTTTCTTGAAATTTGGCATAGGTGAGAATATGGTGACCGAACAAAAGCGATAAGGTTCTTTCTTTGTATATTTCTTTTATATTTTATTTCATTTTCATTATATTCGTTTTGGGCTTATTTTATAGTATTTCTTTTTGAAGGAAGAAACATTGTTTGCTCTATGACGCCATCTAGTGGTCAAAATCATTGAACTGAATGTGAGGTATTTCTTTTTTATTGTATTCAGACAATAAGAGGGCTTAACGCAAACACAATGCTGTCAGTTGAGATAATTGAGTGAAATCATTACTGCCGCCAAATCAGGTGAGTGATTACGTTGTTCATGGCGGACATTTTGAATGTGACCAGAAACACAATTACAGCTTGCTTCTGACGAAAAAAGAAAAGAAATAAATGAAATAAGGAATAGAAAAAAAACAGAATAAGTTACTGTGTTTAAAGTGAATGCTTTCCAGATGAGATTTGGCGTAAAGACTAAAGAAGAGTAGAAAAAAATGTAAACATGTAAGAAAAAAAATATATGTATGCGCGTCTATATTTTTGTTCGACTGTATGTGTATGTGTATATATGCAATTGAATATACGTGAATGTACATATGTATGTGTGCATGTATATATATATATGCATACATACATACAACATACATACAGTGGACTTTACAATCTTGTCCCTAAAGTATTAGTAATTACTATATATGTGTATATATTTATACGCTTATATATCTGTATATATACATGTATATATTGCGTATATTATGTGTGTATATATATATATATATATATATATAT
>NC_068986.1:13904920-13905200 GCF_001194135.2 Octopus bimaculoides | reverse complement strand
ATTCTCTAAATGAAGTATATATATATATATATATATATATATGTATATCTATATATATATACACTTATATATGTGTATGTACATACATATATATGAATATATATACATACATATGTATATATACGTATACGTATTCATATATAAATGCATTTGTACACTCATATATATGTTTGTATGTATTTGTGTATTATAGTGATATTTAAAAATATAAGCATTAAATATTTGTTTCTTCCACACCTATATGTGTGTGTATTCGTATGTACATGTATGTATACTATAT
>NC_068986.1:13900662-13904910 GCF_001194135.2 Octopus bimaculoides | reverse complement strand
ATAGATAGATAGAAAGATAGATAGATAGATAGATAGATAGATAGATAAACACCGAGGCAGATAGATATGATATATTCCTTCAAATAAATTCACATGATTACATGCATACGTATACACGCAAAAATTCGTCCATCCATCCATCCATCCATCCATACATACATACATACATACATACATACATACATACATACGTACATACGTACATACACACTTGTTTGCATACATACAAATAAATACCTACACAGACACATATATTCGAACATAGCTACAAACGTACTCCCATAATTACATACATTCGTCATTGAATAGAAATGAATATCTCCAGTAGGAAATGTACTTTAAGTTGCTTTATGGAATCTATGTTACTGTGTAATTTTAGCATGTTGCTATATATGGCCGGCGGCTATTATTCTTTCCACTATTACCTCTTTTTCTAATACCTCAGTTTTGATGGTACAATAGTATGTCGTTAGTTTGTCGGTAAAGGCAAATGGATTAGTGTGGATTCCAGCATTGCTTTTATGGATGAATACATATGTTTATTTGTCTCACTCGGTATTTTTGTCTTGCGGCTATGAAGTTAGGTCTGTTAGTCCATCAGTTCGAATTTGAATACGTTACAAGTTCAATAGAGAATATTGTGTTGGTAGGTACATGTTGGTTTGGGCTGTTATTCGATCACATTTGGAGCAAATAATCAAGATGAAAGCAAAATCAAGATGGAGGCGCTGCGTGTGTATTGATGTCCCGTTTGATAAAATAAGAACGCATGCTTTGAGAGCAGTTCTTTCATGCTTTCCTTCTAACTCTTTATATGATTAAAGGAACACGTGTCGTTTACATAGTGACTATCAGCGTTTTCGCTCTTACTATTCAAATAAACGGTTCAAATTCGTACACGTGTCGTATGTTGACATACGTGTTTTCCCTCTGTGTGTGTGTGTGTGTGTGTGTGTGTGTGTGTGTGTGAATATATTATGCGAGTGGATATTGTGGTAGATCTTAACCATATCGAACTCTCTATATTATATATCGGTATAAATATTGCTTACAGACACACATACGCACGTCCTCGTCTGTTACTAATATATACTTTTGTTATTTACACCACCTGTCCTCGTCTGTTACTAATATATACTTTTGTTATTTACACCACCTGTCCTCGTCTGTTGTTATTATTTGTATATTCTCCCATATATATATATATATATATATATTACAATTAATAAGAGGAATGACCACTAAAGTGGATTCCTATACGCTAGAGATACGCCTATACGCCTGTCGTATTTGAAATACGACGGGCTACGCTGAGAAGTTACACATACTTGCATTTGGCATTTTGCAAGTATTAATAATGAAATCATGATACGTAGGTAATCGTTTTATTTTGTAAATTTTCATTTGCCTTATTTTTTTACATTCTGGCGTTTGCTAAGTTTTTTTCTTGAGAACACACTCTTTGGGGTAAGGCGATTTGACGTCTATCTCTAGCGTATAGGAATCCACTTTAGTAGTCATTCCGCTTATTAATTGTATTATAATTTTTAAATCTTCGGATTTTTTTTAATATGCTAGACCACTGGTTTAAATTGATGTTAATTGATTGATATCAATTTCTACCCTCATTATTTAATTATATATATAGATATATATAACGGAGAAATTATACAAAATGTATACATAGATGATGAGTAAAGCAACGGCACAGTATCGATTACCTGTTATCCGTAGATTTATTGCAGGAACTTCGTAGGGGCCGTTGGGGTAACAGTACTAATAAAATAGATGGAAAGAGTAAAATATTTTATTAAGTATGACATGTTTCCACCCGTTCTGAGTCTCTTCGGGTATATCAATAACAAAAAGTCTTACTATAGATCTTCTGACTGGGTTTTACGTACCGCTTTATGTCCATCAACTTCGAGAATAAGCAAAAGACAGAGAAAAATTGATACGCAAAAAATTCAAATATGAACGTGAAAATTATACATTCTAGTTTAGAGAAAATAACGTAATGAGCCTTCCCTGTTGTAACTGTTAAGAGAAAGAAATGGATGTAGAAGTTGAAAGGAAGATAATACTTAGACGTAAATTTTTTTGTGTGTTCGTAGACTGAATGTATGCCACCAATGATTAACTCATAAAGGAGCAAGAGTATGACTTCGAGTGAGTGCAGCTTGACAAAAATAATGCTATTCCAACGATGAAGCTCGAGTTGTGGAAATAGTCAGCAAATGGTGAGTTCCTCCTTCTGTTAGTGTAATAAGCATATCTTTCTTAAATTACTATGTATTAATTGCAGCGTGGAGGATGTTTGTATGCCATTTAAGAACACACAAGGCGCCCACATGAACTTGTGGGACCATAACTTGTATTAGATACATTATCTTGCAATCTAGATCTATATATGTGTATACTCTTTACTCTCTTTTATTCTTTTACTTGTTTCAGTCATTTGACTGCAGCCATGATGGAGCACCGCCTTTAGTCGACAAATCGAACCCAGAACTTATTCTTTGGAAGCCTAATACTTATTCTATCGGTCGCTTTTGCCGAACCGCTAATGTTTCTATCAGTTCCTGTGGTGCTTGCTCTGGTCTGCGTGTTTTTGCGTTAATAATTCTGTACACAATTGTTCTCTTTTGTGTGGTGTCGATGGTGTTTTGTAGGATGTTCAGGTGTAGATTTGAACCTTCTTGAGTTAAGAAGGCCTTTGTTTGTTTTATTTGTTCTGTTGTGAAATGTAGTATGGTCTTTTTTTGTTTTAAGGCTTCTGCAAAATTTGATTTATATTTGGTGGTAGTGTTGGTGGCAGATGTGTCCGTTTTAGCAGTTGAAGGTGAAGTTGTATTTTCTTTCGTGGGGGCTGACGGCTTTGTGACGTTATCGATGTTGTTGTTGGTATTGGTGGCGGTGCTGGCATTCATGCTCACACTTGAACCTGCTTGTGTGAGACTTCTCCCCTCCTTTCCTCCTTCATGAAGCTGTGGTGATTGCAGTGTGAGGAAATCAACGTCAAACGAGCTGCCAAGGAGCCCGGCGTTCGTTACAAAACCGTCTTCATGGCTTGAAGACACCATCCTCAAAACAAAAATGGCTTGGCTATGAAAGCCGAAAACAAATTCACAAAATGGGGAAACTCGCTACACAGGGCAGGTTTCCCGTGCAAACAATTTTCACAACCGAATGTATTATTTGTTGCACAACTTTTACATAAAATTATTATACAATGCACAACTTTTAAACGCATAAAAAAGCAAACTTACTCGGAGTCGATGTGGCAATCGTATATCCATAACATAGATAGATAGATAGATAGATAGATAGATAGATAGATAGATAGATAGATAGATAGATAGATACTTGTGTCATCTGTGGTTTCATGTTATCTTCAGGCGTCTGGAGTGAATGTCAAAGTAGTGAGAGACTATGTCAACCATAATAAAATACATTGTTCATCTCATCATCTCTACTCCGTTTATTGAGTTCTCTTTCTTTCCGCCAGTCAATACTAAAAATATTGTGTGTGCGAGTGTGTGTGTGTGTGTGTGTGTGTGTGTGTGTGTGTGTGTGTGCGAGTTTGCGTGAGTTTGTGTGTGTGTGCGAGTTTGCGTGAGTTTGTGTGTGTGCCTGTCCGAGTGTGTGTGTGTACCTGTCCGAGTGTGTGTGTGTGTGTGCGTATGTGTGCGTGTACGAGTATGTGTGTGTTTGTGTGTGCGTGTGTCTGTGTGTCTGTGTGTGTGCGTGTGCGAGTATGTGTGTGTGTGTGTGTGCGTGTGTGTATTGTACATGTGTTTCTGTCTATGTATGTGTCTGTGAGAGAGGGAGGGGGAGAGAGGGAGAGAGAAGGGGAGAGAGAGAGGGGGGGATAACAAATGTTTTCTGATCTGACTAGTGTCTTCAAGTCTGCTGCATAAATGTGCCGATATTACTACTAGTATTTGCCGTGTATCTTATCATAGTTCTTTAATATAAGCCGTATCAGACAGTTTAAAACCATTATTTACATACATTGGTATCTACTTCACCTTAATCTCTTCATTGAACGTATTGGCCGTCTGCGCGTGCGGGAAAATCATCTGCACTTGATATATAAACATAATATATACACTTTGATATATACACATATATATACGTATGTATATTGACAGATAGATAGATAGATAGATAGATAGAGATTATTTCATCGATAGATAGAAAGAGGTATTTATATATATATATATATATATATATATATATATATAT
>NC_068986.1:13893552-13900363 GCF_001194135.2 Octopus bimaculoides | reverse complement strand
TATATATATATATATATATATATGTGTGTGTGTGTGTGTGTGTGTGTGTGTATGTTTATATATCTAATGTATGTATGTACATATGTATATGTCTATATATATATATTATGTAGAAATGTATATACGTATGTGTTTTTATACTTATAAATCGGTCATTTCCCATCAATTTCTATTCTGTTTCCTTTAATTCTTATTTTCCTTCATTTTGATTGATATATATTTTACTTCAACTTATTCATTCGCCACCATTTTTCATTTTCCCTGTTTGTTTACCTCATCACAATTAATATTTGTTATTATTTCACTTTTCGCTATATTTTCCAGTATTATTATCTCTAAACCATTTTGCCTTCATCATATATATTATTTTTTATCTTTTACTTGTTTCCGCCCTTGAACTGCTGCCATTCTGGGGCAACGCCCTAAAGGATCTAACCGAACAAATTCCAGTACTTATCGTCTTAAGCCTTGTAATCACTCCCTCGATGTTTTATGCCGACCTGCTAAGTTACGGGGACGAAAACAGATCAACACTAGTTGTCAACCGGTTGTTAGTGTCAAGCACAAATATAAACACACACATACACATATACTATATACATATATATATAAATATATATATATATATATGTGTGTGTGTGTGTGTGTATGCATATATGTGTGTGTGTGTGTGTGTGTGTGTGTGTTTGTGTGTGTGTGTGTGTGTGTGTGTAGGATGCGGTGAATGAATTGTCCAAATTACGCAAAAATCAAAATAACACTGACATCTCATTTTAACAGGAATCTTTACCAAAATTTCATAGAAGTATCTTGAACTATTAATGAGTAAATTTATTCAATGAAATCACCATTGACTTCAAACCACAGCCTCCAGATGACTTCGAAATCTCCTGCACCTCTTCTGGACGGTCACCTTGTTTAAGTTGCTGTCATAATCCTTGCCTTCAGTTTATCTTTGGTGTTACAAGGAGTTTTGTTGGTCTCTTGCTCAACTGAGCCGTCCACATAATAAAGGGGATTGCAGACTGGGATGAACAGGAACAGCAGCAACAGGGTGCCGAGCAGGAGCGAAATGCCGAAGTGGCAACGCCAGTGAGTGAGAAATGTCGGGAGAAGGTGAAAGAGGGATATGCGGTGGTAAATAGGATGAAGAAGAAAAGGAAGGAAAACGTGGACTCACCCCCAAAGAGTCCACTAAAGTAAAGGAAGGAAAATAAACAGGAAGAGACACAGTCGGAGTTTCCAACAACATCAACAAGGGAAGCCAACGTGGAAAATCAAGTGGAAAAGCAGGAACAAGTAACAAAAAAAAAATAGAACCAAAAAAGAAATGGCATATGGTGACATATTCGAGAAACACGGAGATTGAAAAGAGAATAACCAAAATGAAGTCGGTAATAAGAGTGAAGCTTCCAACAGAATATTATCAAGAGACTACCAAGGCAATTATAATTGACAGAGAGAGATGTGCAAGACAGAGAGAATTGTTTGGACGTAAGATAGACACAGCAAGAGTACGCGTGGAGTTCGATGACTTGCCACCAGTGGTAGATTATGAGGACCTAATACCTTACATAAAATGGTGAAAAAAAGTAAGTAAATGTTTGGAATTTTAATGACTGCAATACTGATGCAAAAAGGGGGGAAAGAAAGAAAAATGATATAAAAACGCTTAACTAAAACATTTAAAATGGTACTGCTTGCGAGTGGGGAACATGCAGCATCCGTTATTATAATCCAACCTTCATTAGTGTGTTCTGTGCGTTTTGTGCCCACTGTGGTGTTCTGTCTGTCCTTGTGCCCCCCCCCACTCAGTGTATGAGCCTGAGTGTTCAAATAAAGAAAAGTAGTTGACGGTGTTACTTCGACGTGTGTTGGTTTAACGTGTGTTGGTAGTTGAACAGTGAATGCTGTGTATCGTACCTACGTTTGCGCAATACTGAATGCGTTCTATGTTAACATATATTTCTGTTATAGGTTATTTTTAGATAACCACAACCAGCTATTTATTCATGTAATATCATTTTACACCAGATGGGCATACTCATGTCATAACCATTATAACAGACCGATTATTTTTCTGATGCTTATAGATTTTATGTAATCGTCCGTGTAAGAGCATGCGACATATTGACGAAACGTTCCTCTTACCTCTGTGAAATACGAATATACCTGACATTGTTACTTGGGACAAATAAAAAAACAGCATAGATTAAAGTTAGAGACATTAGTTATCCTCTTATACGAACAACTTATAGCATCAGAGAGAGGAGTATCTACGGAGAACGAATCCGAAACCTGCAGCTCTTCTATTCTCATTACAAACTTACATTTATACCGATCATTGCTGCAGTCGGAAATGTTATTAAATGTATTTGTGACGATCTGAAGAAGCTATGATTTTCAAACAAAAAATAGACCGGCTAACACGAACTTTACAGATACAAATCTGTAAGTGGAACGCTAAAAAAACAAAATAACAATGCAAGACTTCCATAAAACTCCATATGTAACAATTATCGTTGTTGCTATCCAGCCTCCAATCATAAAACTTTTGTTTCTTTGTTAGAAACCAGTTACCTCCTTTCAGAAAGAATACTAGTTCACACCATGAAGACAAAGACATGCGTAGATAAATACATAAAGACATATGTAAAACGATACACACACATACACATGGTTAAAGATACATGTATATATAAATACATATATACAAGGATGCGTAAATGAAATCACACATATGCACGAAGATATATATATATAAATACATATACACAACAATGGATGCGTACATATATAGACACATTTACAAAGACACACATATCTATAAATACATATATATATATATATATATATATATATATATATATATATATATATATATATATAGATAGATAGATAGATAGATAGATAGATATATATATATATACATAAATACAACTGTAAATACATATACACCAATATACATACATCAACAAATATAATTACATAAAGATATATACATATATAAATATATATACTCAAAAATATATACATAAATAAATACGTACATACGAAAATACAGGTATATATAAATACATAAACAAAAAGACACATACATATATAAACAAACGTATGTAAAAATACATACAAAAATGATTGCGTACATATATCCACCAACAGACTCCTACATGCTGTGCAATATTGTCATTTAAACTATTTTTTAATCTTTTTCAAACTGCATTTCTTCACTCGAGCTCGCCATATTTGTTTTCATCGCTACTTTCATGATTTTTGTCTTTGTCACTATCTCTGCTGTTCGGGTTTTTGCTGTTCTTGCTATTATTAATATTATTCTGTATTGTCTTGTAGTTAGTATTAGTGCAGGAATTGGTGCAAAACTTTATATTTTTATTTTCTCTCCTATCCTACATCTCGCGGTTCGCATTCTTATTCATTTGCTTTTTATATTTTGCGATTCTGATATTGTCTTTAGCTTGCTTCTTCCTCTCTATTTTTCTCTGTATTTTACCAATGTTTTCTTAAGATGTTTGATCATACCACCAATGTTAATCGCTAACGCTGCTTTCCTCAGAAACAAAGTTGTGTCGTGTATAAGTGCTCACATTTCGTATACGCATCTATGTTCGTTTATAAGTATATATGTATGTACGTATGTATACATATACGTACAACCACATATATAAACATATATATATGCATGTATGTATGTATGTATATGCAAACACGTATATATACACATTTATATATAATATACATGTGTGTACATATATACTTAGATATATGTTTGTGTCTGTATGTAGTTGAGTCAACTGGGTTTTTTTTAAACTCACAATTCCATTCACCAGTGTTGAGTGCTACTTTTTACGTTTCATCACCTATGTATATATATATATATGAGTGTGTGTGTGTACTTGTAAACGTACGATTATATATATATATATATATATATATATATATATATATATATATATATATATATATATATATGTATATATATATATACACGCACGCACACACCCCTATACACACATGCGTGTCTACAACCATACAGACGTAGATTCACGTACAAAGAAATCTCGCACAGCCATTTTATCATGATTATTTTTATTAGTTTTTATTACACCTTCGCGTCCAAAAAGTAATTGTCTTCTCCTGTTTAATCTACTCTCGCCACCAATTCCGTGATACCTTTCATTGTTTTTTTTTTCTAATGCTCTTTTATTTTGTTTTTTGTTTTTGTTTTTGTTTTCTATCTCTGAACACTGGCGCCATCTGCAGGTTTCATTAAGAAACAAATCCTAGATGTTATCATTTCACAGTTCCATGTGGTTTCTTTAGAAATGTTTATGTTTGTATTAATTTTTCTTAGTTTTTGATGTGATAAAATTCGGAGGTTTTATGCGTAGTATTTGAGAATGTAAGCGTTTGTTATTTGCCTGTATTTTGTTAGCTTGTTTCTCCTGCAAGGTACAGTATAACGTTGCAATCTCCACACATAATACGCATGCGTGGAATATTGTCAAGTTCTCCATCTCGCATGCGCTGCCTCTCTTTCTCTCTCTCTACGTGTGTGTGTGTGAGTGTGTGTGTGTGTGTGTGTGTGTATAACAGTATTATACATATATAACAGTATTATTCATCGTTTGTTGTCGCTTCTCAAGACTCACATACATACACCCAACACACACACAAACACATGTATGTGTGTGGGTGCATGTGTGTGTACGTGTGTGTGAATGTGTGTGTATGTGTGTATATATGCATGTGTGTGTGTATGTGTGTGTGTGTGTGTGCGTGTGTGTGTGTGTGTGTTTGAAACTGCATGCACACATTGAATGATTATGAAGTCACTGTTTATTGGAACACATTTCATTTTCCATGTTGAAACGAGTCAACGCCGCAAGCTGGCACAATCGTCAGCCCGTCGGACAAAATGCTTTACCGGCATTTCGTCCGTCTTTACGTTCCTAGTTCAAATTCAACCGAGGTCTAGTATATCTTTCATCCCTTCGGGGGGAGGTCGATAGATTAAATACAATTTGCGCACTGTGGTCGCTGTAATCTACTAAGCCCCAACTGCTGGCCTTGTGCCGAAATTTGAGGCTAATATTTAATAGAATCAAGGCCGGGAGCTGCCGGAATCCTCAGCACGCCGAATAAAACGCTTAAAAACATTTTTATCCGTCTTTATGTTTCTAGTTTCAATTCCGCTGAGGTCGATGTAACAAGTACCATTTGAGCATTGACATCGATGTGATCAACTTACCACCTCTTTCTCCGAAATTACTGGCGTAGAGCCAAAATTTACATTTAATATTGAAGACATACGTCGATGTCTTTGGTAAAAAGAGTTATCAAGAGACTCAAGATTAATTTTGACGCCTGCACCATTCTGGCTAATTAACGAATTCCATCGTCGATTTTTTTCCCTTGGTCTTGAATGTATTTGTGCGTGTTTGTGTGTGTGTTTGTGTATATAGAGAGAAATGAAGGGAGAAGAAATGTAGTACATTATGTAGTGCATCTCACATGTTCAGCTCTATTACTAACGATTTTAAAACCTCATACGCACGCACACACACACACACACACACACACACACACACACACATACACACGCACACATACACTCATGCATAAATACATACATAACATGCATACATCTTACATATACGCAGTACTGCAATTAGACATGCATAACATTTGCCAGGAATGTGGTTTAAAATGCAAATTTTGTTACACCGCTAAACCTAGTGGATATTTAAGTAATGCGTTCGTGGGTAATTGGTAGGTTCTGGGTTCTACACATCGAAAATACTAGCGCAAAATGGTATATAACCAAGTAAATATTTGAACCTTCAAAGTTTGAAGTATTTTTTTTAATTTTTACCAATAATTATTTTGTTTTGTTTTTTACGCAAACATTCATTTACAAGGCCTGCGTTAAGTTAAAGTGGCATAAAAAAGACAATATAAATGTTGAAACAATATTTGATAAAATACTAAGTTGTTTTTAATAAATGGCTAAAACTGTTAGATTCATTTATCGTTTTTTCAGGGATTATTTCTATCTGAATATTTGTTCAAAAATTAAGAGTCCCGTAAAGCATTTCCTATAATTTGTTCAGCGTAAAGCAACAGGAACTTAAAACTTACACAAATCTGTAGTCCTTTTACTTCTCTTATTGTTGCACACTTTAGATTGACTACCAATCAGTGCAGTGCAATACAACCTCGTCTTTCCTCTCATTTTCATTTTACATCCCTCTGTCCGCTTACTGCTCTTTAGATTCACACTATCTTTGTCGTATGAGGAAATGAATATATATTAATTATGGTTAAATGGTTAAATATGTAAGTGTATGTGTTCGTGTGTGCGCGCATGTGCGCGCGCGTGTGTGTATCAGTGTGTATGTAAGTGTGTGTCTGTGTGTATGTGTGTATTCACAGAGACGGACAGACAAGCATGTACTTATAAATATATTCGTGCAGACAGATAAATTAATATTAGACAGACAGACAGACAGATAGATAGATAGATAGATAGATAGATAGATAGATAGAGCGACAGATAGGCAATTGTGTCTGTTTCCTATCGACAATACTAAAACGATGCGACGGAACTCTTTTGTATTTTGTATCATTGAGGGACACTCGAATCATGAGCATTCATTCTATAAAAATCTCTGAGCTCATAGAAGTAAAGATATTGTTGTTCCTCATCTATTTTTCTCATTGTTTTCGCATTCGATTGTTTCATTTTTATTACAAGCGATAATGCGGCACATTCTATTTGTTTTTTCTGTAA
>NC_068986.1:13891827-13893163 GCF_001194135.2 Octopus bimaculoides | reverse complement strand
ATATATGCATGCATGTATGTATGTATCTATATACATATATATAAAGAGTGAGAAGGAGGGAAAAAGAAAGATAGATACGTACATACATACATACATACACACATACATACATAGATTGATACATAGATAGATAGATAGATAAATAAATAAATAGAAAAATAAATAGATAAAAAAGAGAGATAGAGAAAAAGACAGACAGAGAAAGAGATAGAGAGTGACTGTACATGAATGCTTGAAAGTATGTGTATATGTGTGTGTATGTGTGCGCTTTTCCGAGCGGTATTCTATATAAACGTTGGAGTATGTCTGAAGATTAACTGATGAAAGATTAATCGATGGACCAAATAGCTCAGCATGTATACACACACACACACACACACACACACACACATATATATATATTAAGGCGTGGTGTGTGAGTGATTATCTGTTTGCGTGTATATGTGCGTATGTATTTGTGAGAAAGTGAACGAGACAGATTCTATATACTGATATATATATACTACTTCCTGCTCATTGTAGTTTCACTTATTCAACTTTCGTATATATGGCCGGGGACATCATACTCTATTTTCTTATTGTCGAAGCACTTGCTGTTCTGAATATGTGTCTGTATGTGTATTTATGTACATGTATGAATGTATGTATGTATGTATGTATGTATGTATGTATGTATGTTTTGGCTATTTAGTATTTACCGCATGCCCACACGGACCCCCAGCCTACGATATATATATATATATATATATATATATATATATATATATATATATATATATATACGTCAATAAAGCAACTCCGGTACTATTCAGCAGCCGTATTGCTAGATTGCTCGAAATAAAAGCCAAAACAACACACAGTCATAATAAGCACCATCTTATTAACTGACAAGGGAGGTAAGCACTAGGCATAAAAAATTGCTAATAAGCCACACTTATTGTAGATATATTTTGTTCGTTCAGGTCTGAGCTACGAAAGGTCTTTGTATACTTTTGTTGCTCGTAATCATTCATACCAGTAAGTCATTCCTGATAAGGAATCTAATTTGTATTTCATGAAGAGTTTTCGTTTTTGTCTTTGGAATTAGACTCCGAAACAATTTGTAGAATGTATATTGGTTCTGTACCAACTTGGATTTTAATTGAATTGAAGTTCGTCTACCTCATCTTCACTACAATTATTCCTTTCCTTATACTTCATGCATATATATATATATATTAGTAATTTAATATAATTACAAATTATGAATATCTCTATTATACTAAATAATTATATGTAAAATACATTCATTTAATTTATTAATTGCTGCTGTTTTTGTTGTTGCTGTTGTTGTTGT
>NC_068986.1:13890233-13891607 GCF_001194135.2 Octopus bimaculoides | reverse complement strand
GTGATCTCAAATTTTAAAGCAAACACATAATTTTCTTATGGTTTCTTAAACATTCACTAGAACAAAACTGTACAAATCCAAATATATGGTACCCTAGGCATAACACCTACATGAACTTCTAACTTGTTGTCTCTTGAGGTCTCTGGGTGAGACTTGGATCCAACTTGTACAAATGCAAAACAAAAGTCAAACATAAAATAATAATAATAATGATGATGATGATGATAATAATGATGATCATAATAATAAATGAATAGTTTTATTTAACTTGCTAACTAATTTTTTTGTTAGGTTTCTCTTCATATTTATTACGGAATACTTCCTCCGGTAAACTAAGTAAATAAAAAACATTAAACATTTTTAAAAATAACTTTAAATAAATGAGATGAGTTGTTATATATTACCAATATAATATTATATTGCCATTTATATTTATTTCCACGTTTTATTAAGTAAGAATCTGATACTTAATATTTATACTTAAATATTGTTTATCTTATTATAATAGCCAAAGATTGTCTCCGACATAAACGAATTTGGATTAATATTATTTGTAGATTCTACGTAATTAATTTGTCCCTTATAATTTTCATGATTCTTTTATTTTTCTATTGTAATTGTTATGTAATTGAAAAGTTAACGCTCACGCTCCAATACATGGACATTTCACTTAAAATCTTAACAAACCAGCCGTCCTTTCATACGAAATTTCGTCTGTCTTTTAAGCCAAAGATCGGAAGAGACTTATATAAACGGATATGAATAGTTTATAAATCAAATAATATATATACTTCGAAACAAATTATTGCCTTTTTTGGTTTTTTATTCATTTTCTTTGTTATTTTATATTATATCAGATTTATAGTATATTATGTTATATTATAATATAAATAAATTATTAGATTTTCAATTGAATATCTCTATTTAATGTATTGCATATCACCAATTTGTAAGTAGTTATCGTAACTTTATATTTTCCGACGCTACTCTATCTCTTTCTCTTCCTCTATCATTTTTACTCCTATCTCGTTCTTCCTCTTTACTACTACGTATCTCGCTTTACCCCTCTCGTTCATCCTCTGTTACTACTACGTATCTCTTTTTTCCCCCTCGTACTTTCTCTCTTTCTCTCGTTGCTCACCTATTCTTCTACTTCCTCCCTTTGTTTCTCCCTCTACCACTCTCTCTCTCTTCCCCTTACATCGGCATGGTCACATGCTTCCGGTCAATAATCCTTTTCTTCCTTGGCTATCGCCGAGCAAACACGCGAAGTACTTCGTCCCTACTTTCAAGTTCGTGCCTCACAGCGTTCATACACACATAATTTTTCTCGTCTGGCCGTAAAGCCTTTTCTGTTTGTTTTCCTGTCTTGTT
>NC_068986.1:13879086-13889831 GCF_001194135.2 Octopus bimaculoides | reverse complement strand
TATAGATACACATACATATATATATATATATATAGATACACATACATATATATATATATAGATACACATACATATATACACACACACACACACACACACACACACATATATATATATATATATATATATATATCAATAGATAAAATAGCTCACTGTAGTCGATAGCACATATATGAACAATATTGACAAATACAGGTATATCGAATAGGTGTTTCTATTGAATAAATGTTCTTATGTCCTGTGATGTAGCATTTATACGTATTCAATAGATTGAGTTGGAGTACCTATCCATCCTAGGTATAGATTCTTAAGCAGCTTTTTAAAGTTTTACTGATGCGGGTAGGCGAAGCGAACTGAGAATTCAAGTACAAGATAGTTCTCCTTACTTCTCCATTCTTCTTTATGGCGTCTTGACTATATACTCTATATGTTGTATGAAATCTAATAAAGTAAACTCGAGATTAATCTCTAGAATGAGGTACCGTGTAATCGTTTATCTTATAATTTGTGTATAACTCTGTACGTTCCCTATCGTTCGATTTGATTCACTAGATCTCGATTACATCTGGATCATATGCTAATAAGGTATCTGCCTCGATCCCATATGCATATTGCGTCGTATATATAAATATATATGTATGTATGTATGTATGTATACCTGTACATACATATACGTACACCCACCCACACAATTTATATATATATATATATGTTTGTGTGTGTGTATGCATACATACACCCACACACACATTTATATGTGTATATATATTTATGTGTGTATGTTTGTATGTATGTATGTTTGCATGTATGTATACCTGTACATACATATACGTACACCCACCCACACAATTTATATATATATGTTTGTGTGTATGTATGCATACATACACCCACACACACATTTATATGTGTATATATATTTATGTGTGTATGTTTGTATGTATGTATGTTTGTATGTATGTTTGTATGTATGCATGTATGTATGTATGTTTACACACACACACACACACATCTATTTTGATATGTGCGTGTGTGTGTGTGTGTGTGTGTATTTGCAGTAATGGTTTCGCGTTATCGAACCAACCAAATAAATCAATCAATCATCTGAAATTTTCCATTTTCCTTATTAATTTACCATCGTTTTAATATTAGTTTTATTTTTCCTTGTTCCCCTGTCCTCCATATTTCTACTCCATCTCATGTTTTTCTTTATTAATATAAATTTTCCAACGATCTTTCTATCTTTCTTCCTTTCTGCTGTTATACCATTTCCAATTCCTAAACGCCATTTTAATAGTGATTGATTTTGTTTTTCTTCGTCATCGATTTAACCCAAATAACTTTGTTCATACTGTTTCTTATTATAAAGATATTGCCAAGACGGTGAACTGGTAAAATTGCTAGTGAGTCGAACAAACTACTAGTGGTATTTCTTAGGAGTATTTTTGTTATAAGTTCCAAATCACACCGACGTCAGCTTTCATCCTTTCGAGATCAATAAAACAAATTATCCATCATGTACTGGGATCGATCTAAACAGCCAACCTCCTCCACTTAAAATTACTAACCTTTTACCGAAATTAAAAACAATTATAAAGATATTAGTTTCAAATTTTAGCACAAGGCCAGCAATTTCAGGGGCGGGTGGAAATCGATTACATCGACCCTAGTACCCAATTGGTATTTATTTTATCGATATCGAAAAGATAAAAGACAAAATCGACCTCAGCGGAATTTGAACTCGGAATGTAAAGACGAACGAAATAACGTTAAGAATTTTAACCAGAGGGCTAACGGTTCTTCCAACACACCGACTTAAGAATTATGAAAATATTCTTTTATTTTCTACTCGAGGCGCATGGCCCAAAATGTTGGGAGAGGGGGGGGCAGTCGATTCGATCGACCCAGTACGAAACTGGTACTCAATTTATCGATCCGGAAAAGATGAAAGGCAAAATCGACATTCGTGGAATTTGAATTCAGAAAGTAAAGACAGACGAAATACCGCTAAGCATTTCGCCCGGTGTGCTAACGTTTTTTTATTTCTTTATTGCCCACAAGGGGCTAATCATAGAGGAGACAAACAAGGACAGACAAACAGATTAAGTCGATTACATCGACCCCAGTGCGTAACTGGTACTTAATTTATCTACCCCGAAAGGATGTAAGGTAAAGTCGACCTCGGCAGAATTCGAACTCAGAACGTAACGGCAGACGAAATACCGCTGAGCATTTCGCCCGGCGTGCTAACGTTTCTGCCAAATCGCCACCTTAGAATTCATAACGATATTGTGAAGGCAACGAGCTGGTAGAATCGTCAGTGTATCAAACAAAATGCTTTGCAGATGTTCAGATTCTTTATGCTCTGTGTTTATATTCTGTCGCGATCACTTTTGTCTTTCGTCGATAAAACAATGTTCCACTCAGGTAGAAGACAAAACAATCCCGTTCAAAATTTCTGGCCATCAGTTTAAATGCGAAACCCTTGCAATGATATTATCTATTGTGAGTTTTAGATAGGTCACTTTGCGTTCTGAGTTTGTATCTAACAAAGACCGATTTATTAGATCGATAAAACTGAAGAGGACATAATCAAAAGGATACCACCGATGACCGCCTCCGTGTTTTATTCCTCAGCATGATAAACCAGTGACTACGTAATCCAATGTATCCTTCATTTTTTAAAGCGTTATGGTGTGACTTGAGGAAGATTAGGCGACACTTTCTAGCATGCCAAACGATCATATAGAAAGGAACTCTTTGGCTGTCGATCGTAGTCCTGCTAGTTTTGGATGTGATATAAGTGATGGAGGTGATAGGGTGATTGTAATGCCAGAGGTGGTATTCCTGTTTGGTGGTGGTAGTAGTAGTAGTATTTTATAATGATTCCAATTTTTGACACTTGGCCAGCAATTTTGAAGGAAGGGCTTGACTCGAGTGTTTGAAAGTACTTTATTTTATCGACCCTGTAGGGATGAAAGGCAAAGTTCACAGCAAGGGAATTTGAACTCGGAAGAAATACCGCTCAGCATTCTGTGGAAAACGCTAACGATTCTGCCAGCTCGCCGCCTTAGAAAATATTGTGTTCTTTATATAATATATTAGAAATATTTTATATTCTTTTCTACTCTAGAGACAAGGACCGAAATTTCGGGGGAGGGGGCAGTCAGTTAAATCGACCCCAAAAGGTGAAGTCGACCTCGGCGGAGTTTGAACTCAGAACGTAAAGACAGACGAAATGCCGCAAAGCATTTCACCCGGCATGCTAACGTTTCTATCAGCAAGCCGCCTTTGAAACATCCTTTATTATGAACACTGTAATGTTGGCAGTGTTTCTGTCTTGGTTATCGCAAGTTAATTAAGCATTCATTCGTAGATTAATGCACCCACTTGTAGTCTGTGTGGAGTGCAACGTCACCTATTACGTATAAATGACTAAATGGACCTCGCTGTATTTTCGGGTTGTAGTAAGAGCAGCCAACTTCCCTGCCATTTTTCGACGTTGCACAAATTCTACCATTTGTGTCAACCATTGTAATATTATGCGTATTTGAATTTTTAATAATTATTAACAAAAATTGTGCTTAACGAACCAGGAATATGTCATGCGTGATTCGTAGCTGAAGTTTTCGAGTTCGTATATCGAGTCCATTGGGCAATTCAGAGAAATATACACTAGCAAGTATTGAACTCAGCTCTTTGAATTAAAGAAGCCTTTGTGAAGTTTATAAAGTTCTCTTTGTTTCGCAGCTGTGAACTACCTTTATTTTGCACTACTTATGCAAAGTGGATTGTTTCATTTCAGATTTATTGGGCTTCACTATAAAATTCGCTATTATCAGCCTCATTTTCGTCGGCGTCAACCTCAAAATCGTCATCGATAGACTCAGTTTAGTTATATCCAGTCTTGATTACATTGTCGTCTATATCGGTTTTCTCCTCATCAACCTAAATATTGACACTGTAGCATGGAGTGAATTTTGTTAATGAATAGATTTTGTATCAGTGATAACTTGTGGCGGAATTGTAAAAGAATGTAAACATTAAAAAGCTTTTGTAAAGAATTACAAGTTTTCTATTATTAAATTTGTCGCATCTTATATTACAGTAAATGAACGTACTTTCAGTACATTCGAGGTGATTAAAACTACATACTATGATATATAAACTTTATTATAAAAGCTGCAAACTATTCACAGAACTGTTACTCAGAGTTTCACGTTCCCGCTATATCTATATATAAACAGGACAAAGACAAAAGTACAGTTCTATATTCAAGAGATGAGGAACTATGTACATTATTTACATTTGACGGATATTTGTCCTCATCTTGTTTGTCGTTAACACGTTTTGGCTGATATACTCTCCAGCCTTCATCAGGTGCCTTGGGGAAATTTCAAACCTGGGTTCTCATTCCTAGGGTATTTTTCGATATTATTATTATTATTGCTATTATTATTAACCACAAGATTCTGAGTTTGATTCCTGGCAGTGACCTGAATAATAATAATAATAATAATAATAATAATAATAATAAGCCAAACATAGTCTTAATTGAGAAAGGAAACAAACTATGCTGGATCATAGATATAGCAAGCTGAGCTGACAACGAGTAATGCGATAAAGAAGAAAGAAAAGTTTTGAGATATGACAGGTTAGCTTGGGAAGTTAAGCAGTCGAAACGTGTTAAACAGTTGTTGAAACGTGTTAACAACAAACAAGATGAGGACAAATATCCGTCAAATGTAAATAATGTAAATAATGTAAATAATGAAAGACAAAAATAGTAACATCATGTTAACAATTTATTTCGTAATTCTCTTAACATATTTCTAAAAACAACAAAAGCAAAATTATTTTCAATAATCAAAGTCAACCGAGTGTGGGTCAATATACGTATTTACTTCAATATGTCTTAACTGGTGGAATTAAAGTTTGCAATGGCGAAAACAAGATGACTGAAACGTAATGAAGACGGAAAGTAATGAGATTGAAGCAGATGGTGTCGAATTTGCGATTGACATTGAAGAAATTGAAGTTGATGATGAATTTGAAGGTTAAACGCTGACTGATCCACAGACACAACAAAATACAATGCCCCCGACTGGATGTGAACTGCTAGCTTAGAATTATTCATTCTGTCGTCTCACTATCTACAATCTCTCCAACCCCTCTCTCTCTCTCTCTCTCTCTCTCTCTCTCTCTCTCTCTCTCTCTCTCTCTCTCTCTCTCTCTCTCTCTCTCTCTCTCTCTCTCTCTCTCTCTCTCTCTCTCTTTCTCTCTCTAATGCAGGCACACGTTCACACTTCTCCACGTCTGGCTGTACAGCCTTTTATTTGTTTATTTCACCGTTTCGTTTTCCTGTCTTGTTTTCCGTCCGCCACTACCCTCCACGAAAAAAAAAAAAAATTAATGTGTTCGTGAGAAGAACCATTTTAACGATGCGCCCTGCCCTAACTCTTCGAAACGCCAGTGTTTTAATGGTGGCAGCTGATGAAGGATATGTTCTCTATGTGGCCTGCTTGTTTTTTTGTCTATGTTTATTTGCAACGTCATGTACCCAGATATGTATCTATATGTACATGTAGATGAAGGTATGTACATACATGTACATATATATGCATATACTCATATATTGGTTGTACTACAACAAGTAGTACGGTATGTGCTAACGATTCTGCCTGCTCGCCGCCTTAACGCCTGCTGTAATATTAACAGGAGAAGCAACAATAAAAGAGCTTCTTATAACAAACAAAATGATAAAGGGAAGGGAGGTAACTGAATGATGGTTATGAAAGAAATAAACATTATACGAAAAATAAAATAAATTTGAATGTTTATGCAGATGAAAATTGACGAAAGATTTTAGAACTGGTCAATTAGTTAAAGATGCTACCTTTGGTTATATTGAGATTAAAAGAACTAAGGCTTTTAATTAAAGAAATTAAGATAATTTTTTGTAGTTCATTACGTTATTTTTGTCATTATACTAAGTATTATTATTATTATTATTATTATTAGTGTTACCATTTTTATTATTAGTGATATTGTTATTTATCAATGTCTGAAGTAAACGTGCGCAAGAATATATTTTTTTAACTCGCATTTTGAAAGCGAATTTATTAATTAGAAGAACATGAAAGAGTCAACGTTCCAACAAGAAATTTTGGCAAAAGTCAAAACATCTTGGTAGGAATGCGATTATTTTATTCTTGACTGGATGTGTGTGTGTGTGTTGCATACATATATATACATATGTATAAATACACATACACACACACAATGATATGTGTGTGTGTGTGTGTGTGTGTGTGTGTGTGTGTGTGTGTGTGTGTGTGTGTGTGTGTGTGTGTGTGTGTGTGTGTGAATGATATTTTTCTGTGATTGACTTTTTTAATTTCATTTTCCCGTTGTTTTGGTTTCTTTGTCCGATGTTTTATAAAATTAGTATCGAACTTCAAATATTGTTTTGAATGCAGAAATAAGACACCGACTTCCTAACTCCCACCCTAACCTCTTAACTAAGTAGTTATTGATCTTCTTCAAGTGATAGGTTGTTGTTTTTTTTTATTATCCCAACAAGTGTCTTAATATCAATGAAGACGACGGACTAAACTCTGTCAGTTGCAACAATACGATTATTGCAGAGACTAATCTAATAATTATCCAATAGTTATTGATGAGATAACGACTGTTACGCCTATTGGTAACTTTTGTTAAGACCTGGACCATATCTTGTTCGATTTATTCCATTATGGAACTATTCTCCGTAGTCATTATTGTTTCATTATAGTCCGAGAAAGGATTCAATCTTGCGAAGCTTCTTCATTTCCAAAGTACTTATTAATTCATTTGTGAGAAAGCATTGACGGTCGATGTCCCTGCAGCAAACAATATATATTAATACATTCTCAGAAAGAAATATCGAAAATGATAGGAAGATTTAATAAGGAAGAATTACTGAGTAGAAACCATAGGAAATTTTACAGTAATACTGGACAATAACAACAGGAAACTAGATTAGAACGGCCTGACTAGGGACTAATAAAATTGTAACGTCTGCTTCAAACAAATATATTGTGATACATAAAATTGTTAGCGGAACTTTTAATAGATTAATACTGTACATGACTTCTGAAATCTGCGTGAATGAATGACATACGAGGTGAAATATACTGATATGAAATAATCCAAAGCAGAGGCAACTATTGTTCTCAGTTTAAAAGTAAAGACTTTCCAGTGCAGTTAATATTACAAAGAGAAGACAAAGAATGTGCAAGAACGTACTTTGATATAGGCTGAGTATTAAGATAGAATTTGGAGAATTAAGAAAAACAACATATCCATATATCTAATACCGACATGACGTATTTTACTATAATACCAAGCATTAATTTAAAGCCACCAATGCTACAATTTCACCAATATCACCAATACAATCATCATCAACACTATCATCAAAGAACCACGAAAAAAGTTTGTACATGGTGGCACAATCTGCAAGAAATAACAGTTGGATCTCATTAAAGTCACAACCGTTTGTATTATAATCACATGGTAGTTATGGCTTGTGAGCCACTGCTTCTGCGTCTCTGTATTATTGTGAGGTGGCAGCTCCAAAACTGGAACTATCGGTCTGAGATTAGAAGGTCTGAGGAGAGATCGACGGAGATGCTTTGGGCAAAAGCAAATGGCAAGACTTGACCAATCTGGGGCTTGACCACAAGGAAGACGGATGATTTCCGCTTTTACGAGGATTACCATCATCACCACCAACAACAACAACTACAACAACCCCATCATCATCATCATCATCATCATCATCGTTATTGTTATCATCATCATCATCATCATCATCATCATAAGAACTATCATCATGATCATCGTGATGATGATGATCATCATCATCATAATCAGCATAGTTCTTGTTATTGTAATCATCATCAGCATCAGCATCATCGTCGCCGTCGTCGTCATCACCATCAGTCCCATCATCATCATCATCATCATCATCATCAACATCATCCTCAATAGCGCCACCACCTCAACCATTTCCAAACATGTCACCGACCTCAACCATCGAAATAATGTTGCACTCCAACACCAAGACCGAAGCCGCCGCCATCGTCGCCACCACCACCACCACCACCATCATGACTATCACCACTTGGCGCAGCACCATCGGCCCCCTGGCCATCGCTCTCACCCTCCTGGTTGTCTGCTGTCGTCTGCACCAACCACACTTAAGGAAACCCGTGAACGTCTTTCTAATTTCGAATTGAAGGCTTTGAAAACATTTCCGACGTTTAGACAGATTGAAGGAAACGAAAACTGAAACAACAACAACAACAAAAATAGATGCGGCAAGAACACAGCCAAGAAAGAAGGGGAAGAAGGAGGAGAGAGAATGTGGAGGGTCGGAGGGAGGGAGATGGGGAAGAGAGAGAGAGAGAGAGAGTAAAAGACTGAGAGAGACTGGGATGGAAAACAAAAAAGAGAAAAAAAACAAACTGGGAGTAATGAGTATAGTGTGGGGATAAGTGGCAGCAGTAATAGTAGTAGCAGTAGTGGTGGTGGTAGTAGTATTAGTAGAGCAAAAACAAGATGATGACGAGGTGGAGGAAGAGGCGGATGATGAAGAAGAAGAAGAAGAAGAACAACAACAACAACAACAACAACAACAAGTAATACTGGTAGCTGTGTTGTTCTTGTTGTGGTACAGCTGTGAATCTTGGAGCAATTGGGGTTCGTTGCGAATCCTACGAAGTATTCCTGTTGCACTCATTGGACTGCGGCCATGCTGGAGTAAGGCCTCCAAACGCTACGTCAATGTTATCGACTCCATTACTTATATTTTTCTATAGTCTAATAGATTTCTACCATTTTCTTTTGCTGAACCGCTAAGCTATGGGACGTAAGAAAACCAACACCGGTTGTTAAGTAGCACGGCGTTGCAAATACTCACACAGACACACAGAGATATATATGAATATATATGTACACATATGTATATCATCATCATCATTATCATAATCATTTAACGTCCGTTGTCCATGCTGGCATGGGTTGGACGGTTTGACCACGGCTGGCAAGTTGAGGGGCTGCATCAGACTCCGGTCCTATTATTTGGCACGGTTTCTACGGCTGGATGCCCTTCCTAAGGTCAACCACTCCGGGAGTGTAATGGATGCTTTTACGTGCCAGCGGCACGGGTGCCAATTGTGTGACGCCACTATCCGCCGCAATTTCGCTTCGCTTGATGGGTCTTCTTCTCAAGCACGGCATAATGCCAAGGTCTCGGTCATATATCATTGACTCCGTTTTTCACGGTGGTCTTCTTCATCACCCAGTCTATGACAAGTAGAAACAAGAATCCAGACATAACACAACCTTGTTTTATGCCTGTCTTTACTTGGAACCATTCTGTTATTTCACCATTGTCCATCTTTGTGCATTAATTTGATAATTTTGCTAGGTATGCCATACTCCCTCATGATCTTCCTCATGAACTGAATCGAAAGCTTTTTCGAAATTGAGGAAGTTTATATACAATGATTCCTGTTCCATGTTTACCCATTATTCTCTCATTCCCCTTATTATTTGCTCCAACCTTGGCATTCACATCTCCAGTTACTATAGCCATATCATGTTTGTGCACATTCTCGTCTACAGTTTGAAGCTGTTCATAGATGTCTTTCACCTCATCATCTGCATCCGTTGTAGGTACATACACGTGGACGACTGCTAGTTTTATGAATCTGGAATAAAATCTAGCTGTGATGATTCTCTTCTTCGCCGGTTTCCATTCCATGAGTGCCGATTCAGCAGCTCTGGACATCGTAAAAACTACTCCACTGCGCTGTATCACGTCTTCCCTGCCAGAATAGATGACGGTTTCACCTGTGCTTAGCTTCATTTTACCAAAACCAGTCCATCTAAACTCACTAATTTCTAGAACATCGATGTTTTATGTCTTCATGATTTTAGCAACGTGAGTAGTCTTCCTGATCACACACATTGTTTTAACATTCCAATTGTCAATATTTAAAATTTGCTTTGGTTTTGCGAGTGACATTTTCGGCGACATTGGCCCAACAACATCATTATGCTCTGGTCCTCGAAGAATTTGATGTTATCGTCATCTGGTACCTGTCAAGTCTCACTTTCAAAGCCTGGTTTCGTGCGGTATGAATTTCTATTTGAGCGCTTCTGGTTTCCATAATAAATGCTTTTTTTACGAGAATGGGTAATTAGCAAATTGCTCAACCCCCAGCCTGGAAGACCAGTGGACAATTCTTTGTCTGACTTCTACCTGTTGACCTTACAGCTTTGGGTGACCCTCTCCGGAGTGTAAGACTCCGGATGGCATAGCAGTTCAGGTCATGGAATCACGATGACGCAGACACTCCCACCAATGTTAAGGTATATATTGATCAAAGGATACTTTGAGTGTCTACCCGCCAGAAATGAGAGTTAAAACCCTCATTTGGACCACCAATATTACACTGAAACTAACAGATACAACAGGATACGGGCGAGCGAACCGGAAAAGATCTCTCACATACCTTTATAGCATGAAGCTGTATATTTAATGGAACAGGTATATATACGGACCGGTTTCTGGTTTGATACAAAATTCTTACCTTCTTCGGCACATCTTAACCCCTAGAAACATCTTCCCAGTCCTCCACGTTGAAATCTGCTGGCCAGATAGATATATATAAGTAGGCGCAGGCATGGCTTTA
>NC_068986.1:13878225-13879076 GCF_001194135.2 Octopus bimaculoides | reverse complement strand
GCCAGTCTCTTCTAGAATAGGGTTGGGCCGACCAAAGCATTGTAACGGAAACTGAAAGAAGCCTGTCGTACAAATAAGTATATATATATATATATATATATGTATGTATAAATCTGATACTTATTGGATCGGTCTCCTTGGACGAACAGCTACACCTGTGAGCGTGTCTTTGTGTCTGTGTTTGTCTTCCACCACTGCTTGACAGCCAGTGTTGGTGTGTTCACGTCCCCGTAAGTTAGCGGCTCTCCCAAGGAGACCGATAGAATAAGTATCAGGCTTCAAAAGAAAAGTAAGTACAGGAATCCATTGATTGGAATAAGAATTCTTCAAGGTGGTGCCCCAGCATGGCCGCAGTCTTACGACTGAAACAATCAGGACATACGGGTGAGAGAGAGAGAGAGAGAGAGAGAGAGAACGAGAGAGAAAAAGAAAGAGAGAGGGAGAGAGAGATTAGATAGGTAGCGAACTTTTTAACCACATAATGATATCTGAGAAATACAATAAAATTCAAGCTAAAACAATTATTATCCAACCATCAAGGTAGACGTAGACACTGGTAGACATGAGATAAGCCATAACACAACTGAAGCAAGCCAGCCAATGGGAACAGCTTGATGGCTGCCTGTTATACTGAAAACTATTGAAACTTAAAATAGGAAATAAAATTCTAACAATTAGGATACCAACTACACACACACACACATATATATATATATATATATATATATATATATATATAAATGTATGTATATATATATACATATATACATGTATATACGCATAGATATATACACACACATATTTATATATACATGTATACATATATATACACATATATATATACATATATA
>NC_068986.1:13870412-13875412 GCF_001194135.2 Octopus bimaculoides | reverse complement strand
CAATTACTATTAGTATCACGTCTACTCTCTTCATTGACCACAACCTTCGTATTTCCCACTACAAACTGTCGTAATTGTTTATTTCTCTTATTGATCCTTTTGTCACCCAGGCATGCTATGTCGATTATCATACGTGTTCTTTCTTTTGTATTCACCACAACAATGTCCGGTTTCTGATCCCACAGGATTTTGCAATTCTCATTCTAGGTGACTCCTGGTGTTTTCTCATACCACGTCTTTGCTCTTTGTAGGCCGTGATTTCTGCAGAGCTCCCAACGAATCATTCTTGCTACATTCTCATGGCGTCTTTTGTATTCTCGTTATACCAGTTTCTGTTATTCGCTAACGATGTGCTACACCGTTCCACTCCTCTTACCACACATTTTGCATTTGTCGCTTTCGGTAGCGTTGTTTGTTCTGCACTTCACGTAGTTGATCCTTAACGCTTGTTCTTGAGCTGCCCATATGAGTGCTTCTGTCTCTATCTCCAGGTCACTTCTCCTCATCCATAGCCACCGCTCCTCTATATCTGTCTTGGTGTTGGTGACCGTACATTTTTCCCTCCTTGCTTTTTGTTTGTTTGTTTGTTTTTTTTTGTTCGTTTCTTCTTCAAATTTATTATTACACAATTTTCAGTTTTGATGAGTCCAGCCTTCTTCGTATGTTTCAATAATGGCTACAAGGCTTTATTTATATATATCACCCTAAGTTGTTTTCCTCTGCTTCGAAACAGTTCTGGAAACCGATCAAACCTCTCCCACCCTTTCTTCTGGGCAAGTACAGAAAATCGGTGTCACACATAGGGTGGAAGGCTCTATGTACTTTCAACTTTTTTTTTGTCTGTGTATCCATTTTTATCGCTTCTCTCTTTTGTCATTTTAAATAATTCCCCCTCCATACCGAACCAAAATGATGCTATCGTCCACGTATTAATGCCTTGGATTTTATTCCAGCCATTCAATCTTGAGCGCAACACCAACCTCAGTCTTCGGAAATACTCCATCCTCAGTTGCTCTTTCATTTCCTTTTCCATTATCTCGTTGAACTCGAGTACACCAAGGTATTTGTATCCTTCCGTTTCAATTTGCTTAATCAAGTCTGTATTCGATAATTCTATCCCTGGTAGGGACTGTACCTTGCCTCTTTTTAGGGAGATTACTCCGCACTTCTTGAGTCCAAATTCAATTTTTTAATAGTAGCACTAAAACACTGGACCGTGTTCATTAAGGAAATTACTCGCCATACAGTCTCAAATTATCCATGAAGAGGTGGTTGATTTTGGTGGAGATTTTCCCTTTGGTTGATACCTCAGGTTCATTTTCCTAAGTACCAAGGTCAGAGGTATCACGTAGAGAACAAAAAGCAACGGAGATAGGCTATCACCCTACAAAATCCCTCTTCTGATACCCAGGGTGTTCAGGCTTTTTTCCGTAAGATGTCAGTTCAGGTTTCCATCCCACCATACTTCTCTTCAGGAAGCACGTTACATTCTTCGCAATTCCAAGCAGATCTGAGCACTCCATGATCCACGAAAATGGAATCATATCATAAGCTTTGCGATAATCAATCCAGGTAGTGAGCTAGCAGAATCGTTAGCACGCAAGGCTGAAACGTTCACCCACATTTCGTCCTTTACGTTCTGAGTTCAACTTTCACCGTGGTTGGCTTTGCCTTTTATCCTTTCGCGGTCGATAAACTGAGTACCAGTCAAACACTGGGGCCGATATAATCGACTTAACCCCTCGCCCAAATTGTCAGGCCTTGTGCCTATAGTAGAAAGTACAGGATGCTCAAAACGTCTCTCCGCAGTAAGTATTTAATGGTTTTCGGGCGATTCTTGTACACTGATCCATTACTCGCACCCCAGCAAAAGACAAACGTCTGGTGGTGTTAAATCAGGTGATCTTGGTGGCCAATGTCCCTTCAAAATAATCCGTTCACCGAAAAACTCTTGAAGTAGCGCCATGGTGATGCGCAGGATAAAAAAAATTCACTGAGGAGAGACTTTTTGAACATCCTGTATTATTTTTCTCATGTGTTTTACTGTTACTGCTGAGGTAGTGGTGATGGTGATGAAGGTGGCAGTGATCGTAGTCGTGATGGTCCTAATTGTTGTTATCGTTGTTCTCAATAAATATACCGAAGCCTAAATTCCTGTTACACAGATTTCCCTAACATTTCCAGCTCAGGTCGACCATTTCCTTTCAAGATAAATGGCAGGTTGGGTTTACGAAATATAATTTCTGTCATAAAAGACATTTGTATGTCAGTGGGTTTTTGTTTTTATATTTTATAGTTTCTGTTATATTCTGCTAATTCATTTTAGACAGCCTTGTTTCATTGCTTCGTATAATTATAATGTTATGCTTGAACTGATTTTAACAATACTCAAACGCCAGCACGAACACGCACAAGCGCTTCCATGTGTATGTGCTGATGTATGTATATGTGGCTCCCTTTGTGAGTGTATAAACGTGCCTGTGTACCTGTGTAATAGCCTATACGTTAGGTTCGTTGGTTAGCTGGATGGTAGGATGGCTTTTTGGCTGAATTCTCCAATCACGCTTTGCATCGTACACAGAGAGAGACAGACAGAGTGAGAGACAGAGAGAGAGAGATATACAGACAGAGTGAGAGACACAGAGAGAGAGAGAGAGAGAGAGAGATAACATAAGAGGTGCAAAACAAATACGCGTACTAGGCCTGATGGCAGGCAATGAATTAAAAAAAACTCTACACAGACTGTGGGGGATAAAGATCATAGACAGAGAGAGACAGAGACAGAGAGAGACAGACAGACAGACAGATAGATAGGTAGGTAGGTAGGTAGGCAGACAGGTAGATAGAGAGAGGGAGAGAGAGAGAGAAAGAGAGAGAGAGAAAGAGAGAAAAAGAAAAAGAGAGAGAGATGCACACACACACACACACACACACACACACACACAAATTCAAGAGTATCAAATAGGATGCAACATAAATTTTAGATTTCTGAAAATCGTCTGCCCCTCCAGAGCATGTATCATAAATACTAAATGGGAATCAAGACCGATGCCATACGGGAAGCAAACCATATAATCCCAAGAATCAAGAATGTTCATTTGCTACTTCAATTCCCCACGTGATTTGAAAAACCCGCTCCAACACGACTGACTATTTATGAAATTCGGGATAAATTCCTTAACACATGTTCTGTGTGAGATGCTCCACGCTGTGGTTGGCCAAAAACGACTTGCACAGAAGGAAACACATGTCTGGCTGCTGAATCAGTATTACAAAGTCCTCGTAAATCAACAAGACGCCGTGCTCTGGAGTTGGGCATAAATTGAAGATCGCTTCGGATAATGCTGAAAGAATGAAACTACAAGCCTTACATACCACGACTAATTCATGGATTAATTGAAGATGGTAGAGATCGTCGTTTACAATTCTGCGAAATTTTCGTTAATCATTGTGAAATTACACTTGCTCTACTCGATAAGATAGTGTGGTCTGACGAAGCACAATTCAAGTTATCTGGAAGAATAATCAGACACAATTTCACTTACTGGGCTTCAGAGAATCCTCATCTGACCATCCAAAGTCAATTGAACCAAACAGGAGTAATCGTTTGGGCTTGTGTACCAAGTTCTGGAATAAATTTCTGGACTGTTGATTAATTGCTTTATCTGAATTGTTAATGTAACTGTACAGTGACTATTTCCTCCCCTGTATAATACAATTACAAGAAGAGTAGTGACAGTGATTTCAAAGTCTCTGACTGTTAGTCTTCTTCGAATTGTGGTTCATTTGATTTCATCTTAGCTTTATAACTTCTCTGGAAAGTTTGTTTCTTTTTCCGGTGTGTGTGTGTGGAGCTATGTTGAATGATAATCAGATTCTAGGGCACATCCTTATTGTTTAAAGTTGAAATTATGATTGTTTAGAGTGCAGTCAAGCGTGTAATCTGTATAATCAGATATGTCTATTTAGGTGTGTCAGCTTCAGGTTATGTTTTAGGAAAGTAAGTAGCTGAAAAGGTTAGTGGGTCAACAGATATCTGGTTGGGGATTTATTGTTCGTGCTATTTGAACACTATTAAGAAGATTTAACCAGTTTTGTAGGTTGTTGTCCAGCAGAAAAAAAACTATATAATTAGGTGTGTCTGGTTTAGGTCAGATGTGGTATATGCAAGTTTGGTTACTGTTGTGCTATAGAGTTCCCAAAAGAAAGTAAATAAAAAATTTAGTCGGTGAGGGAAATTGTATCTGGGATTTAAATGTTGTTGTTGATGTCATTAGAATATTTAAAACCCCCACACACAAACACACACAGACAAACACGCATAATAATAATAATAATAATAATAATAATAATAATAATAATAATAATAATAATAATAATAAATGTTTCCTTATCGAGCCATGCCAAGCTCAGGAGGGGCGGTTTCCCGGTTTCAATGCTGTATATATTCCCTACCTGAACGGAACGGCAGTCTGTCGCAGGATTATTCACTTTTTCCAGCCGAGTGGACTGGAGCGACGCGAAAGAAGTGTTTTGCTCAAGAACACATCTCGTTACTCGGTCCAGGAATCGAAGCCACAATTTTACAATCATGAGTCCAACACCCTAATCACTGAGCGACGAGCCTCCACCATATATATACTTTTCTCGCTGGATTAAGTGTTCGTTTCTGTTTTTGTCTTCTGCAATTTTTTTTGTTTTGGATCTTCTATATATATGAAGAATTTAACTCCGCCTGGTTGTTTTTCACTTTACAAAACAGAAGTTACATTGTGGTACAATCATTTTAACTAGTTTTTTTTTTATCATCCGACGAGATACGTCTGCACCACCGGATACTCCTGAACCCCAGTTGTTGAGTGTCCCACGAGAGGAGTGAAAGAAGCTAGATATGTCGAATCAATTGTTGTGATTAATAATATATTCTCGTATATTCCATATTCTGTCTTTCATTTGTTTTATATATACATATGTATATATATATATATATATATATATAT
>NC_068986.1:13866674-13869945 GCF_001194135.2 Octopus bimaculoides | reverse complement strand
TTATTCTATCGGTGTCTTTTGCCGAACCGTTAAATTACGGGGACGTAAACACACCAGCATCGGTTGTCAAGCGATGTTGGGGAGGGACAAACACAGACGCACAAACATATACACACACACACACACACACATATATATATACATACATATATACGATTACCTTCTTTCAGTTTCTGTCTACCAAATCCACTCACAAGGCTTTGGTCGGCCCGAGGCTTTAGTAGAAGACACTTGCCCAAGGTGCCATACAGTGGGACTGAACCCGGAACCATGTGGTTGGTAAGCAAGTTACTTACCACACAGCCACTTCTACGCCTATCACTAAATGTGTAAGCAACAGGGCAAGCTGGGGTTTTCGGAAAAAAAGAAATTACCAGCCATGCTACAAAATACAATCTGTAGGCAGAACAATAAAAATATGCAAGACTTTTCTCAAATTCAGTATGTGTCATTGGTTTGGTTATCTCTGTTAAAACGATGGAGAGTTGACCTTTTATTAGAGATCAGCTCCTTCCATAAGGGAAACATTCAAGTATTTAAAAATAGAAAAGGTACACGTATACATGTATATATCACAAAAGATCAAAGGTTCTTCCTCAACTCATAAGACCTGCTGTAGGGGACACCGGCCCATTGCAAGTTTACTCTTTTATGCCAGCTGGAGCAGAGAGAAGTCATGTGCTTTGCTTAAGAACACAACGCAACGATTGGTCCAAGAATTGTTGATTGCAACACCCTAACCACTAAATTACGCGCCCTCTGCTTAATATCTACATAAATAAACATACATACGCGCCCTCAATATTGAATCTATGCGTATACTTACAGTCGGTGTTTATCGGATCTATTTGGTATGTAGCCATACAGGTGAGAAGAAACATCTCTCTCATCACACTCCTCACATACAAACGATTCCTACCTGTCTTAACGTTATATTTTCAAATGACTTGTATAATCAACATTGAGGGATAAAAACTGGCGTGAAATCTATTTAATAGAAAGCCATGCGTGATCAAAACCAATTGCACAGCAAGGTTCTATAAATGTTTTCTGACGTTTGCTTTCATTTGCTGGTGTGTTTTCCTCTATTTTAGCTTCACTATTATATCTTTCAGTATTTTTTTTTGTATGGGCGTCAGTGTATGTATGTCATGTGTGTGTGTGTGTGTGTGTGTGTGTGTGTGTGTGTGTGTGTGTGTGTGTGTTCGTATGTGCGCTGTGTCTCGAAGCTCTGTGCAATGAGAGAGTAAATAAGATGGAGTGCTGTAGAGGAATAGTTTAAGAAGGTAAAACTTTCACTTTACTTGGTGGTATTTATCATCATCATCATCATCATCATCATCTTCATCATCCTCCTCATCATCGTCGTCATCATCATCATCATCAAGGCGGCGAGCTGGCAAAGTCGTTAGCACTTCGGGCGAAGTGCTTAGTGGTATTTCGTCAATCACCACGTTCTGAGTACAAATGCCGCCGGGGTCGACTTTGCCTTTCATCCATACGGGAACGATGAAACAAGTACCAGTTGAACACTGGGGTCGATGTAATCGACTATTCCCCCTCCCCTAATAATTTCACATCTTTTGCCTTTATTAGAAAGGACTATTATTATTATTATTATTATTATTATTATTATTATTATTATTATTATTATTATTATTATTATTATTTTAGTAGTAGTAGTAGTAGTAGTAGTAGTAGCAGCAAGATATTGAATTTATAAAACCGTACTCTGCATAGTTATGGGCTGCCCTTTGGCAAGAAATAGCACCGACTCCGCCACCCTGCCACGGTTTCGGTGAAGCCATGGGACTCCCACATGATTGTGAAGAGGTACCGGAAGTGATCAACTGAACCAATGGTACTAATCGAAGGAATCCTCGAAGATCAACGGTCAGAAACACAAAAGAATCTATGAAGAGTGTAATTGCAACGTATCCATACAGGTGGCGTCCATGGTTGTGTAATCGGCTAATGGGAGATTCACTATGACTCAAGCCTCCTCATTAAAACTCATAATGATGGAACTGGTTGGCGACAGAGATTCATGGAGATCCACAAAAGTAACGAAAAGCAAGTTCTCCGGGGTGTGGTTCGGGTGGCGTGCTGTTTCTGTTTATTAGCGGTGGCGACGCATCTTTATCTTTTATTCACTTCAATCACTACACTCCAGTGATGTTATGAAATCGAAATCACGATCTTGGAGGGTTTTAGGCGAACAAATCAACCCGTGTACTTGCACTAGTGTGTTTAGCTGTACAGCTAAATTACGGGAACGTACACAAACCAACACTGGTTGCCAAGTGGTGTTGAGAACAGACACAATGACGCATAAACATGTTTATATGTGTGGGTGTGTGAATGTGCGTGTGTGTGAATGTGTGTGTGTATTTATTGTTCGCATATATATATATATATATATATATATATATATATATATATATACACATACATATGTATGTATGTATGTATGTATGTATGTATGTATGTATGCATGCATTAGTGTTAAATGAACTGTTGTTGGTTTCTGTAACAAGTGTTTTTTTAAGTGTACAGGGTGTTAGCCTATAGTACAACCCCCGAATCTGGAGGGCCGATGTGTATACTTTAGTCTTACTGCTCCTCTTCGACCAAACCAGCAAGGTTGAACCTACGAGGTGAACATGTCCCCCACTGGCACATGACCTAGGGGTCATAAGAGTACGCAAGCCTCCCCGCCACGTCAAGGCCACACACAAGGGGAGGACACACTGCGGAAAGAACCCTCAAATGTGACACAACAAGCACTTGACTGGAACCCGTAGGGGAAAAGGAAGCGAGGACGCCCGAAGCAGACATGGAAGCGAAGCATTTTGGTTGAACTCAGGACCACTGGCCTGACATCGGAAGCAGTTAAGAAACACGTCAATTATCGTAAAAAGTGGAAATAACTGTTGAGGCCCTATGCTCCACAAGGGGAAAAAAGGATTAAGAAGGAGAGTATGTATGTATATGTATGTATGTTGTCATGTTTGCTGCACGCAAACATCTGTGCCAGTATATATATATGTATATATATAGAGAGAAAAGCTTTATTATAGCGTCGTATATTAACGACAGCTATTTCCAGTAAATATTGGTGCATTGTTGTACAACTATTCTATATATATATATATATATACATATTCTTTTACTTGTTTCAGACATTTGACTGCGGCCATACTGGAGCACCGCTTTGTAGGGTTGCTAGTCAAACAAATCGACCCCAGGACTTATTACTTCTAAAGTACTT
>NC_068986.1:13865008-13866561 GCF_001194135.2 Octopus bimaculoides | reverse complement strand
CACTCACAGAAGGTGCCACGCAGTGGAACTAAACCCGGGACTATGTGGCTGGTAAGGAAGCTACTTACTACACTACCACTTCTACGCCTGAATATACATAATTCTTTATTTATTTATATAAACGAGGGGCCTTGTTCCGTTTCCGTTTACCAATTCCATTCACAAGGATTTGGTCGGGCCGAGAGTATAGCAGAAGACACTTGCCGTTGGTGCCATGCAGAGGAACTGAACCCGGAACCATGTGGTTGTGACGACATACATACATATATATATATATATATATATATATATCATAATATATACAATTTGTTGTCTGTGTGTGTGTCCTCTATCCTCTGGATCAATCTGTACCATACTTGGGGTACATGAATAATTTTACCTGAGAAATAATAATACGGTCTTGATCGTTTTTTTTTTAATAAATAATATCGCTTTATATATATAATAAACATTCACTTCTTCAAACTGTTTTGTCAGTGTCAACATCCTGTTGTCTGGCATTTTTGACGTAGTAAGGAAGTGACTAGTAATTTACACACACACGTATGTATACATTACTACAATTATGACAATTTCTGATAAAATAAATTTCTAAAGGTATATATATATATACATACATATATGCGTGTATATGTGTATATGTACTTATGTATTTGTATTTAAGATGCATGCGTGGAACTTGCGAACGCTGAGTTGTTTAAAATATTGACAAGCCCCTGGTCTGCCCAGGGCTAAAGTAGAAGATACTTAGTCAGTTTGGCGCGCACTAAGGCAAACCACGTGGTTGTTAAGTGAGTTTGTTAACCACACAGCCTTGCCAGTGCCTATGGTATGATACCATTTCGTTGGTATATCTCGTAATTATGTTTTTTATTTTTACTGTTGAAGTAGACAAGATTAGCATGACCTCGCTGGAAGATGTTTTCGTAGTTTCAATTCATATGTTTGTGTGTATATGTGTTTAGATGTGTCCCAGAATGTGAATGTATGTCTTCGTATGTGTATTTGTGTTTGTTCGTGTTTGCATGTATGTGTGTGAAGGTAGCAAAGTTTCCGCATAAAAATAAGTTTTATCAAGGCAAGAAGAAAGACAAGAAAGAAAAGAAGACTGAAATGTAAAGAAAATGAAAGAAATGAATGAAAAAAACAACTATAAATGGAAAAATAGAGAAGACATGGAAAAAAAAGACAGAAGTGAACGGTAAGAAGGGGAAGGAAAACAAGGGGAAAACAGAAAGAATAAGATGAAAGATTAAAAGATGCGGAGTAAACAATCGGACAGGGAAAGAGAAAACATAAATACAGCAATAGAATAATTTTGTGTGTGTGTGTGTGTGTGTGTATACAAGCGTGTATGTGCGTATGGGTGTGTATGTGTGAGTATACATACATATGCGTATATATATATATATATATATATAACAAAAGAGAAAGGCAAATGTGGTGACGAGTGCCCTAGATACATCAATTACATAGATATATACATTATGTATGTATGTGTATATATATATATATGTGTGTGTGTGTGTGTGTGTGTATACACATGCATATAT
>NC_068986.1:13862983-13864941 GCF_001194135.2 Octopus bimaculoides | reverse complement strand
ATATATATATATATATATATATATATATATACACACACATATGAAGTGTGTATGTATTTGTGCATCTATGAACGTACACACATATACTCGTTATATACAAATGTAAATGTATATATATATATATATATATAGAGAGAGAGAGAGAGAGAGACGAGGGAGAGAAAGGATGATAGCTTTGTAGCCATTGATTCAAACTGAAAGATTGAAGGGAAAGAGCTGGTATGGTAGAAGAGGTGGGTGAAAACGAAGTAGGGTGCAAGGGAAACCAGAAAATATAAAAACTCTGCGTTTTGATAGATTAAAGAACACGCTGCGGGCGATTAGAAGCTTAAACTGTTAGAAATAGAGAAGCGGCGTAAGGGAGTCGTGAGAGAATCTAAGTGTGCGTGTGAGAGAGAGAGAGAGAGAGAGAGAGAGACTGTGTGTATATGTCAATGAGAGGGAGAGAAAGAGGGGGGAATAGTGCGCATGTATGTGTATGTGTGTCTCTCCATTTGTGTGTCCCTCTCCATTTGTGTGTCTCTCTCCATCTGTGTGTCCGTGTGTGTGAAGGAGAGGGAAAGAAAGGGACAGAGAGAGTGAGTTAGAGAGCGTGTTTGAGAGTAAGTGTTAAGGGCGTAGTGTGAGAGACACAAAGTTGAAGAAAAATAGGCAAGCGAGAGAGACACCTGAAAATGCAAACACACACGCACATATACATACACACACACACACAAATAAACACTCACACATGAACACACACACACACATGTATGTTTATGTATGATAGCTATATATTTACGTGCAAAAACTTTAGAGTACTCCATCACGCTTTGGGGCAAGTGCGTAGAATTTATAATATGTAGGTAACTAGACCATTAAATCCATGTTATTGTATGGATTTCGCAGGCTGAATACGAAAACTGTGCGTATTTAGTGTGTGCATTTGTATATAAAAGAGTATACATATATGGTGCTATTTATGAGGCAGCTACACGCATTTAGATAGATAGATAGATAGATAGATAGATAGATAGATAGATAGATAGATAGATGATTAGATACATACATACATACATACGTAGGTAGGTAGGTAGGTAGGTAGGTAGGTAGAAACATAGATAGATATAGATAGATAGATAGATAGATAGATAGATAGATAGATAGATAGATAGATAGATGAACAGACAGACAGACAGACAGACAGACAGATAGATAGATGCATTTATACCCTTGTAAGTGTTTAAAGATGTGTATATATGTGTATATATGCCGCACGTTGATATGTGATTGTGTACATATGTTAATTATTGGAAAGGAACTGAAATGAAGCTTCGTTAAAATGTTTTCCAAATATTCAATGAACTACTAACGGATTGCATTATGGGATTGGAAGCCAATTATTTTTGCTCTGTCTTGGAAAACCCCGAACAGCAGCAAATTTTAATGTAAAACTTTCGTTTGCGTATTTCATTGCACCTATGGCAGGCGCTACAAATAGGAATATATACCTACAAATTACATTTGCCGTAATTTCATACGAGATATTCTCATCCGCTAATCGGCTGATCTCTACGATACTACAATCTTGTTCACTGTTTCGTAAAATAATATCATGGACGTTGTCTGTTGCACCGAACGGGAGACGTTATTTTAATGTTTCAAAGCTATTGCAAACTTTGTCATTGGGCGTTGTACTGGAAGCCGATATTTACTTCTTATTTTTCATCTTATTTGTTCAGTCATTAGACTGCGGTCATGCTGGAGCACCGCCTTGAATTTATCTTTATTTTTTTTCTAGTAGAATTAATCGATCCCAGTATTTCTTTTTTAAAGCCTGGTTCTTTAATATAACAGTTTCTGTTGCCGAATCGCTAAGTTATGGGGACGCACATACACCAGCATCGGTTGGCAAACGGTGGTAGAGGAACAGGCACAGACACACACGAAAACACACACACAAATATATATACATATAT
>NC_068986.1:13853552-13860490 GCF_001194135.2 Octopus bimaculoides | reverse complement strand
ACAGCTAAAGTTGTTAGTGAATGGCACGAGGAACATTCTAGTGAAGTTGAACATCTTATCTGGCCACCACAGTACCCAGATCTCAATATTATTGAACATTTATGGTGCATTTTAGAAAAACAAGTAAGGAGTGGATATCCTCCACCATCATCGCTACAAGAACTGGAGACTGTTTTAGCTGAAGAATGGACAAAAATTCCTTTGGAAACAATTCAAACTCTGTACGAGTCCATACCTCGTAGAATTTAAGCAGTAATTACTGCCAAAGGCGGTCCAACCCCATATCAAAGTAAATTTGTTTGAAATTTTGAAGTGGTTCCATTATTTTGTCCAACCCCTGTATATATATGCTTTCTCGGTAGATTATGCTTTCTCGGTAGGACACAATGCATCAGCTTAACTAAAATTTTAAAAAGTCAGAACAAATTTCAGATTTGATTAATTATAATCTACCTCTTTTAATTAAAAATCCTGGGTATTTAACCGAGTTTTGTATCACGAACTTCTACAGAAACTACAAAACAGACTATAACCGCCATTTTGAATAGCAATTTAGTTGTTTTAACGGAAGTACAATTGGAATAAAATGTAGTAATATTATTTTTAAGATAAATTATTAGAAACTAACTGCTGGTGAGGCTATAGGCTTATTAAAAGGCAAGAGTTAAGTGACAAGAAAATTACGTAGAAAATTCAAATTGTTTAAAATTTCATTTGTTAATATTTTTTTTTTCTTTAGATTTTAGCTTAAAGCCCGAATAATTTGTTGGTTTGTTTTGTTTTGAATTTTTTCAAAATATTTCCTTAATCTGGTTGTTATGTCTTAATACATTTGTACGTTCCCCACTAGAAAATTTAACCTATCTTCCTACCAGGTTCACGAACACATACACATATGCACGCACAGACCCACACGTACGCACTCGTATATAAAATATATATATGTGTATATTTATATATATATACATACATATATACATACATATATATATATATATATATATATATATACACACACAGATATGAATAGATAGATAAAAAGATATATGTATATATATAAATATATAAATACATGTGTATACACATTTATACATCAATGTATTTACATGTGTGTGTATGTGTAAGTTTATGTCAGTATGTATACATATGTGTATATATATATATTTATATCTATATAAATAAGCTTACACATACACACACACACGTATATATATATGCACACGTATACATACACATACACATATATATACACGCGTACACATATATGCATATATATATATATATATATGCACACATATACGTATACACATGCATATACACACACATATATATACATATATATCCATATATATATATATATACACACATATACGTATACACGCACATATACATTCATATATATATATATATATATATATATGTATGTATGTATACATGTCTATATGCGTATAGAAATGCATATGTTTTAATGTCTGTCAGTGTATGTGTGAATGCCTATATGCACATATAGATCTGTTTTCTCTTTTCCTTTTCCTTTTGCATTGTTACAACGTTAGATATAAATTAGAGAAACGTGAGTTTGATGATCAGCGGTAGGGAATCTAATAAAAAGCCGTGGCGGAATAGAGAGTAAATCAGAAAGAAATACAGAACAAATACACAGCCTCCTCGAGAGTTAATTTGCTTGGTAACACGTCAGTCGTGATTAATATATCAACGGTGAAGAAGAGAGGCGAAGCAGAAACTAGTCAGATATGAAATAGCCTCGTGAATAACATGCTAGGGTAATATTACAAGAATGTCTGGTCGGTTATGATTTCGAAAACGCTGAAGGCATTTATTTTTATTTATTTACCTGTATATTTATTTTATTTTCGAATTGAAAACAATTTAATAATGCTATGACGTGAAAGAAGATTGTAAGTTACGTGATTTTAAATTTTTTTCTGAGGCTTTCAGTTAACGCGGGTATAGTCGGCTGGTATCGGCAAATGTCACATAATCTGCATGATCTATAATTCTTGTCTTTGAAATGATTTACCATTTACATTATGTCGGCTCTCGAGTGGCAAAATTTTGGTCTATAATTTGAACTATGCACACAAGCATGTGTGCATCCAGCTTTATGCTGATATATGTTACATATAAGCCGGCGAGCTGGCAGAAACGTTCGCACGCCGCGCGAAATACTTAGCAGTATTTCGTCTGTCTATGTTCTGAGTTCGCATTCCACCGAGGTCGACTTTGCCATTCATCCTTTCGGTGTCGATTAAGAACGAGTTGCGCATTTGGGTCGATCTAATCGACTGGCCCCTTCCCCCAAAATTTCGGGCCTTCTGCCTAGAGTAGAACAGGATATATGTTACATATAAGGCGGTGAGCTGGCAGAAACGTTAGCGCGCAGGGCGAAATTCTTAGCGGTATTTCGTCTGTCTTAATGTTCTGAGTTCAAATTCCGCCGAGGTCGAATTTTCCTTTCATCCTTTCGAAGTCGATTAAATAAGTACCAGTTACGCACTGGGGTCGACGCAATCGACTAGCCCTCTCCCCCAAAATTTCAGGCCTTGTGCCTATAGTAGAAAGGATTATTATGCTTCACAAAGACGTCTTTTAATTGAAGTATATCTACTTAGATTCGACACCTCTTTTCCTTTTCCTTCTCTCAGCTCCTCAGTATACACTTTGTGTGACACTTTCTGGCCATTAACCTTAAAACGACTAATTAATTTTGTCAATTAATTAGTTCTTCTTACAAATTCTTTGATATCTATTGATTGGCTTGTCAGTGTTTTTGCAGTTTAATTTTTTTTCAGGAGTTATCGTTGTTAATGATGACGAATAAATACATACATCCATACGTACGTACATACATCCGTACATACATACATACATACATACATACGTACGCGCGCGCGCGCGTGGGTGTAGATAGTGTACGTGGATTAGTGTTTAGGCTGGTGATCGAGGGTTTTATTCCCTAATTGGGTGGTGCGTTGTGTTCTTGAGCAAGACACTTCATTTCTTCTTGCTCCAGTTCCCCTTTCGATCCTGCAGGGTGCCATCATCTGAAGACTAAAACAACGCAAAAGCGAATTGTGACCATCGATGTGTAAGAACAGCTGATAGCCTGGTCCGTCACGTGATCACGTGATATATAAATAAATATTAATAAATTCGTTGAGAATAAAGTGAACTGGAATTCAGATAAGTGCTCTTGGTATGAGAAACGTCTAAAATCTTAAAGGTATTTAAAGATTCAGTTAGAGCGATTATATATTATAAAGTGAAAGCAGGAAAAATTACATCAAAAAATCTGAGAAGATATCCGTCCATAATATAAATAATATTGTATTAATAGTTAAATATATAAAGTATGATTACTTAAAAGGGTTTGAGATATCTTACGATCGTTTCATGAATGTATTACCCTTCCAAATGAAATCCAAAAGTGATAATCATTATTAGGTAATACATCCACTGGTCAGAGAGAAAGATACATCTCTGTGTAGTCTATCGAATGAGAGAGATGCTATTTAAAATTGTATGATAAAGGTGTTGTTTGAAAGGTTACTGGTATAGATGTGTATTGGTACAAACTTGAGCTAAAAGGTTTGAAAAAATAATATAAATCCATGGTAAAACTCTTTGTAGTAATGCATGATGGTTGTGTGCAGATAGAAGTACCATAATTCCTTTTCTCGTCAGTATGTAATCGATACATTTTAAAAATACGTGTCCACCCTTCAACCAAGGGGGGACACGTCAACAAAACTATAGTGAGACAGCAAAAACAAACGTCAAACGACGCAACACTTAACAATAACACAATTAATTCACCTTACTGACCTTTGTAACAAAAACATTCACAGCATGGAATCCATAAGTGTTTTTATAGCTATACATACAAAACTGGAAGATATCATTATCATATTTTATACAAATGTAAAAATAGCCGTGTACTGATCCAATATAGAATAAATTAATGTGTTCTATGTTTGTTGCACATTAGAGGTGTACAGGTTCAAGTTTCAAGAAGACATTTCTGGCATTCATCCAATGGATAATTTATATGAAGTGAACATGTGTACAATCTAAAATAATTCAATTTTAAGTTTCTATTTTCTCACTTACAACAACTCTACAATTTTATTATGATACCACAATATCAAATAAAAGATATTAATGTGAATCTTATATTTATGATCTCTTATAGTATTTAAAAGTTGTATAAAACCTATGTCTACACGTGGATAATGATTGCGATTGGTAATTAATTAAATTAATTTGCTTATATAATAATATGTATAGCGATTCTTTTGTACAAAGACGACAGATTGAAGATTTGTGTATATGGTGCAGCTGAGTCAATAACTAACCAGGATAATTTATAGTTAACGTTTTTTTTTGTTGTTGTTGTTTGTGTTTATGCATATATGTAGCCAATGAAGTAGAGTTATTCGTCATATTCGGTTTAAATGAATCTATATGTGCTAAAAATCTTAGCTTAAAGTTAATAGGTCTCCCTATATATACCTTATTGTGTGAGTTAGCAGTTTTTGTAACAGTACACTTATATATAACGTTGAACCTTCTAAAAGACACGATTTTTTTTATCTTTTCATGTGCAATATTTAGTTGTATGTTTCTGTTGTGTGGTATAATTATTTGTTATGGTGTGTGGTGTTATATTTGAATTTATTGCGAAATTATTCATATTAGAATTAGGTAAATTTACTGTTTCTATATTACTATTGTTATTAGATTGTAGTATTGGATTATCTAAAGTCCTGTCATATCCAGTGGTTTGCATATTTTGGAATGAATAATTATTGGAACTTTGCTGAGATTTTGTTAATGTTATAGTATTGCTATGTACTTTCGTAATGTTATCTATTGAACTGGTATTATATTGAGTATTATTTGATGTTCTAGGACTATCGTATATTTCATTGCTAGTATTATAGTTGTTAGTATTATTTCTTAAACTATATATTTATTACGTTTTCGTCTATTAGAGCTAGCGATAATTGATCTTATGCTCGGCAATGCAGAAAAAGATATTTTAATTGTTGATCTATTAAATATGTGGTGATACTTATGATTATTAGGAAAACTATTTTTGACTATGTTTAGAAATTGTTTTTGCTAATCCTTTAACATTTATTGAAAATGGGGAGGGGTGTACCAAGTAATTCCCCCATTTTTACTCCTACGTGGTAATTTACCTTTATTTATTTTATAATATAAACAGGTAAAATTGTCGTCAGGGGATCCTATGTTAACTCGTTCCTTTGAGTTTTTATTCCAAGCTCATCCTATTATATTTTTTTATCTTACCACATTCGACATTTTATACACCAAACCAGGTATTTATAGGTTCAAATTCAACAAATATTTATCTTGGTGCCAGTATGAGAAATGAATGATAATAATTGTGATAAC
The DNA here is from genome assembly GCF_001194135.2 of Octopus bimaculoides. Lineage (NCBI taxonomy): Eukaryota > Metazoa > Mollusca > Cephalopoda > Octopoda > Octopodidae > Octopus > Octopus bimaculoides. The sequence continues at coordinate 13,855,048 of NC_068986.1, read as the reverse complement.
CTTCCCCGTTATCACAAGCTTCTTTTTACAGTTTTCCCAGAATCCAAATATCAACTTAAATGACTATGATTATTGTCGGGTCTTTTTTAAAACGGGGGCCACATTTTTCATTAACGAAACACTTTGAAACTTGGAACACTGGTAGAATGTGTCATATAAAACATCTTTTTCTCTTAGTCTTCTTTAAAAAAAAGAAATCCATAAGTTATTCCATGTTAAAGTTGTCGTATTTCTGTAATTTCAACCAATCACTGACGTCCATTCAGCCGATATACATTAAGTGCCGACTACATAAACAAACGATTCTGAAACAATTCTATCGGTGATAGGGTTAGGGTTAGGGTTAGGGTTAGGGTAAAACAGCAAATTTAAAAAGAAAAAAGCAAATAAAACGAAGAAAAAAAAAGAAAATGAAAAAAGCAAATTTAAAATGAAAAAAGTAAATAAAACGAAGCTATGGCTTAATCAGCCAAAGGAGTAAATGTAAACGACTGAATACTTGTCAGTGATTGGTTGAAATTATCGAAATAAGACAATTTTTTACATGAAATAAATTCGAATACAAAAATATTTTTCTGTTCTATAACACAAAATAGATAAGTATATGAAGTTTGAAAGTCTTTCGGTACCAAAAACACTACGTAAAACATTAATGAAAAATGTGGCCCCCGTTTTAAAAAAGAACCTTATTATCTACTATTTTATCGAAAGCTTTAAAGACTCACTTCAGCAGAATGTTATCTCCATACAGTTTAAAATTCGATTCTTTTGAACTCTTTTATTGTAGGACATTTTTTTATCATCAGATTTTATTCCCCGCGTACCATCGATTTCCTCGTGTTAAATCTGATCTTTTTCCATTTTGAAAATTCTGTTTTCTACTGCAATTATACAGTTTTTTCTGGTCTTTTTTGCTCTGTCAATTACCACTTTGTTTTTTAGGGTTTTACTTCAAATATTTTTCAGATGCATATATTTTGTGTACACTTTCTACTTCTATCTCCATTATCTTTATATTTTATGAATAACTATTTTACGATTTGGGTGTCAGACGAGAAGGTTCCTTTTCAAGATTCCTTTTTAATGACTGTATCTATCATATCTAGATATGCTTTACGTCTAATCACCCTCATAACGAATTCAAAACTGGGTTTATGGATTTATGGGTTTCGCAGACGATCTGCAGTTTTGACAGAGGTTTTATTTCAGATCGATTTTAATTCAGTTTGAAATCTTTGTGGAATTTCAAAAATATTTTATCTAACATTGCACTTTATCTTTTATCTCTTACTTGCTTCAGTCATTGTACTACGGCCATGCTGGGGCATCACCTTGAAGAAGTTTTAGTCGAATGAATCAACCATAACATTCTGTCTTTTTTGTTTTTGTTTTTTAAGCCCTAGTATTTATTATGTCAAGCGGTGTTGGATGACAAACACAAACAAAAAGACACACACACACACACACAAACAGACACACACTCACACACACACACA
>NC_068986.1:13844302-13853447 GCF_001194135.2 Octopus bimaculoides | reverse complement strand
GTAATTGACTTCCTCTCAATCTACAGACTTGTACTAAAATAAGAAATTATTATTATTATTATTATTATTATTATTATTATTATTATTATTATTATTATTATTATTATTATTATTATTATTCCACTCGGGAGGGAAAGTGAGGAAAGAGAGAGAAGATCTCTCTCCCAGTAAATTTGTCAAAGAATTGATGATTGTGGCAAAAATGATTCTAGTAGATTGGTCTAATCTAAGCGTGTTCCTGTTGATTGGAGAGCAACATTGGAGTGGAAATGTATGCCCTCGGTACTCAGATTGAGGCTGGATCCGTGGGGTTCCTTGTTGACCCTAACTAGAGGTTTTGCTGTGTCAGCAGGACTGCATAATAGATGCATTCATTTAATTTGTACACTATGTGTACTTTCATTTCCTCTCCCTTTTTTTCCTTTTCTTCACCCTACTCCAACCATCTTCTATGTAAAACCCCGCACAAATTGTTAGCTGTCCTTGTAATGTTCCCCTCAGCTGATGTCCCTGTGACAAATAAAAGAAATCATTATTATTATTATTATTGTTGTTGTTGTTGTTGTTGTTGTTGTTATCATAATCTTCATCATCATCATCATCATTATTATCATCATCATCATCATCATAATTTTTTTTTTTTATTATTATTATTATTATTATTATTATTGTTGTTGTTGTTGTTGTTGTTGTTATCATAATCTTCTTCATCATCATCATCATCATCATTATTATCATCATCATCATCATCATCATCATAATTATTATTTTTTTTTATGATTATTATTATTATTATTATTATTATTATTATTATTATTATTATTATTATTATTATTATTATTCCAAATTGTGTTGTCTTCGTCAGTGCTCTCGTTCTGGATTGCTTTTCGTGATTTAATCTTCAAAATTGGATGACTCTTTCTATATTAAATAGTTGGAATTAATACAAAGAAACGTTAGCGTTTATTTTGATTAATTGTTTTGCCAATGGGCTAAAAAAAAAAGGAAAAGAAAACAAAGACATTTTGAACACTTATTTGTTATCTGATATTCAAAAGAAATTATCGGTCAGACACGCCCCGGAAACAAACAAAAAGCATTGACAGCTGTGTCGTAAACAGAATAAAAGAAAAAGAAAAATAAGATAGCCAAAAAATATCTTAAAAGATAGTACTAGCGTTTTGAAAGACGACAATAATGATGTATTTCATATTTTGAATATCAATGTGAGCTATTTTCACAATTCTCTTAATTTTAAATCAACAAGAGTAATGACTACAACAGCACACTTTTTTTTATATGTTACGCGCCCGAGAAACAAACTTAAGGCAGAGACAGAGCGAAGTCAGAGAAATCAATGTGGTTGGAGTGTGTAACAAAGGATTCTATCTCCTTGCCCGACGAATCTATCCAAGTGCAGGTTAGAAGAATGCTTTACGTAGGAGTAATTCGAGGAAAACAGAAGCAGTTTTGTATGGCCTCTAAAAACAATTTGAGGAAGAGCTTGGCTGAATTACAGATCTGTGTGAGATGCAAAACGATGAGGTGAGATAGTACGACAACCGGCTCACCATAAGCTTGTACCTCAGTTCAGGCGCCAGTGCAAATGAAACAAATGACATTCAAGACCACTGACAGTGACCCTGGTCCTTGATTCGGCGTCACCTTTGTAGCACAATACGGATGGATACAAAGTTTGAATGACATGTGGTTAAAGTGGCATCGCGTGGAGCTTGCAAGTTCTTCTGACCACTTCAAGATCAATGGTTAGGTCCACTTTCTGATTGCAAGCTGTTGTTAACAAAGAATTGCGAGCAGGGTAGAAATCCCAGCTGTTAAACTAACACAATCGAAAGATTTTTGCAGAATTTCTTCCCCGAGAATTTGGAAAAGCAAGAAGACAGAAAAAATCGACAACACCGGAAGATTTCAGTGGTTGTTATCCCAAAGGCACTGCTTGCTGCAGTTTCAACGTTGTCTGGAATATTTGCATTGTTCTCAGTCAAGAGTTATGGAGTGACTAAACCCTGGCTTCAGATATAGTCATTTCGCCCTTTGTAGCTAATAAATATCATTATCATCGCCATCATCTTTATTAGATGAAAATCGTAATATCCGTCTACCAAATACACTCACAAAGCTTTGCATGGCCCGAGGTTATAATAGAAGATATTTGGTCAAGATGCTATGCAGTGGGACTGAACCTGAAACCTTATAGTTGAAAAGCAAACCTCTTACCACACATCCACGCCTGCGCCTATACATAGATACATGCGTATCATATACATAAATATACACAGATACTGACATAGATATATATAGTATATATATATACATAATATGTGTGTGTGTATGTATACAAAACGCACACACAAGTACATATATGTGAGTGAGCTATGCGCGTGTGTATGTATGTATGTGCGTAAGTTTGTGCGTGTGTATAACGATTAAGGTATAAAATAATGAATAGGCAAAAAATAATGGCATAGTATAAAATGAGTAAATAAAAAAAGGAACAGGTTTTTTTAGAGATCGAGAGGGAAACGGGTGGAAAATGAATGAAGATAAGTGAGGGAGAGACGGAGAGACGGAGAGAGAAACGATAGAGGGGGAGAAAGAGAGAGAAAAGAAAGAGAGAGAGAAAAGAAAGAGAAAGAGAGAGAAAAGAAAGAGAAAGAGAGAGAAAAGAAAGAGAAAGAGAGAGATAAGAAAGAGAAAGAGAGAGAAAAGAAAGAGAAAGAGAGAGAAAAGAAAGAGAAAGAGAGAGAAAAGAAAGAGAAAGAGAGAGAGACAAGAAAGAGAAAGAGAGAGAAAAGAAAGAGAAAGAGAGAGTAAAGAAAGAGAAAGAGAGAGAAAAGAAAGAGAAAGAGAAGGAGGAAAGGAATGAGGAGAAGAGGGGAAATAAAATAAAGGCAGGAGAAACGTAGCAAGGGGAGTGGTTGGAGAAGGAATTTGAGAGGAGTTAATAGAAAGTAAAGGCTAGAGGGGGAGAGAAAGAGAAAGACAGACTAAGAAATGAATAATGTGGGAACATGGAAGAGAAAGATAGGTAGAGAGGAGTGAGAAGCCTCAACAGGAGTGAAGGCGAAGGAATAGGATATGAAGTGAAAAATGTATAAAAGGAATAATATAATGGAAAATAAGAAAGGAAGCTCGAAGGTATTGTGAACCAGAGATACAGAGCAGTAGACAGACAAAGCGAGAAATAATGAGAGAGCGAGGAAGAGAAAGATAGACAGAGGAAAATGAGCGAGAAGCCCTAGAAAGAGTGAAAGTGAAGTGAAAATATATATAAAAGGAACAATAATAATAATACGATAGAAAACAGGAAAGAAAACGAGAAGGAATTGAAGGTTAGAGGGAGACAAAGAGAGAAATAATGAGAGAACGAGAGAGAGAAAAACCGAGAGAGGAGAGTGATTGAAAAGGCCTAAGATGGCTGAAAGAGAAGGGATAGGATATGAATTGAGAAATATGAGAAAAGGAATAATATTGTGGAAAATAGTAAAGGAAGCGAGAAAGTATAAGCGAGAAGAAAGATAAAGCAATATATTAGATGAATAGGTCAAAAATGTCCCAATATTTTATTTGGTCTTTCCGTATTGATTTATTTTTGACTGGCATACAACTCCAGCAAAGAATCTCCGCGCTATTAACAATGCATTTCACTTCTTTTATAATGGCCGATTTGTCGTAGGATAGATTTTTATGCGATAACTTAAGGAAGTCAGTAGGTAACTAAGTGAAACGGGTGAAGAGGGGAGGAAGTGGTTGATTGCGGCGGTGGTTTGGTGTCTGGTCGAGTTTAACGTGGCATAGTGCGGCATAATACAGTGTTGGGCGGCGAGCTGTTGGGTCTGCACTGCTGTGCCGTGCCATGGCCGTGCCGTGGCCATGGCTGTGCCGTGCCATGGCGTACTGCGGTGAGATGTAGTGATGTTTTGTTTGCTTTGTACAGTAGGAAGCAGTATGGAGCAGTGCAATGTGGGTTGGCGTTCTAGAATATCATGTTGTGTGGCACAGTGTGGTGCAAAGCTGCGTGGGTACTGCAGTGCCACGGTGTTGTGTAGTTTGGCTGAGTGTGTTATTTATTTATCAAAATTATTTCAAGTCACATGATCGGTTTGTCAAGGACATCCTCTCGTTTAACACCAGTGAATATTCGCTTACAAGCCATTGTTCCAGGAGTTACAAGATGTGGAAGACAATATGTTTCGTGTAGGCCATGGGTTGGGCTATGCATTTTGGGGTCAACTTTACTTCCTCGTTTGAAATTCTTGAACATGTGCCGAATGTAGGGAGTCAATAACCGGTGCATATGCAGTTTATCTTTTATCTTGTTTTAGTCATTGGACAGCAGCCATTTTGGGGGCATTACCTTGATGTGTTTTAATCGAAGGAACCGATCCGAGTACTTGCATTTTGCGGAGCATTTGCTGTGTATGTGTGTGAGTGTGTTATATTTGAGTGGCAATTACGTAGATAGCATCCTTAATACTTGTAGTAGCATAATAATAGTAATATTAATAATAATAATAATAATAATAATAATAATAATAATAATCATAATCATAATCATAATAATAGTAATAATAATAATTATTATTATTATTATTATCATTATTATTATCATTATTATTATTATTATTATTATTATTATTATTATTATTATTATTATTATTATTATTATTATTATTGAGTGAGAGAGCAGGGCATGCCATCAAAGTGACACAGGGGTAAAATATACGAAGCCCAATATACCCTTCATGACTACCCGTCTGATAAGGGTACACCAGGCACATGCATCACAACCATATGTGCGCGGCATGATGACCTCATATCAAGATTAACAGCGCATGACGTTGCAGGTGGGCCTACTCAAAAGGTCCTTGAATAAGGGTTGTTTACCAATGATGAACGAAGCACCCATCTTTCCAAAGCTGAATTATCCAAACCCCAAAGAATTCCTCTCAACACATGGCTATGATGCTCCCCCATTACTTCTGCTCATGATCAGAGATGCACATATCGTCAGCCACTAAGGGACATGCTCAACTGGTTAAGGTCAAACAACTGACAAGCAAATCTGTGGTATTGAGCAGAATATTTGCTGTAGCCCATCTTTTTATACCAAGACAAGACAATTTACATGATAACACTTCCAATCAATTAAGAACGAAAGACATGAGAGCCACTTCCAGATATTGCATCTGGGCATTTATTATTATTATTATTATTGTTGTTGTTGTTGTTGTTGTTGTTGTTGTTGTTGTTGTTGTTGTTGTTGTTGTTGTTGTTGTTATTATATAAGGCGGTGAGCTGGCTAAATCATTAGCACGCTAGACCAAAATATTTAGCGGTATTTCGACAGTCGCTCCGTTCTGAGTTCAAATGCCGCCGACGTCGAGTTTGCCTTCCATCTTTTCGGGGTCGATAAGATAAGTACTAGTTGAACACTGAGGTCGATTTAATCGACTCATTCCCTCCCTCAAAATTGCTGCCATTGTGGCAAAATTTGAAACCATTATTATTATCAGTATTTTATCTCAGGTTTTATTGGAACTCCTGGAGGCTTGCATGTGTGGCGGACTTGCTACCTGCAGCCTACGCTACCATATCATTGTTATTGTTGTTGTTGTTTATGTGTTGTTGTTGTTTATTTGTTGTTGTTATTGGTGGTGGTGGTGGTGGTGGTGGTGGTGGTGGTGGTGGTGCTGCTGCTGCTGCTGCTGCTGCTGGTTCTGGTGCTGGTGCTGATGGTTTTGCTGCTGACGAAGCGGAACGACGCAGAAATGCATACGTACTATGATATAAGAACGTCACTCACAAGCTGCTATTTCTGCAGCGATATGCTTCATCACATCCGATTGCAATCGAACGTATTGAACATGACTTTACATGAATATATTTTATTCAAGCTGTTTCATGCAACATTAAGCATATTCGTGGACGCTACCGTTTTGAATTATCTTGAAATAAGAGAATAACATATAATAGAAGTGAACTGTCAGACTGTAAAACTCGAAGAAATTTATGTAAATAAACATTGCTAACTGAGCAACAAATTAACAATCTTCTAATTACATATTCAATCGGAATATCATCGAAACCTCAGGCATGGCGGCGTGGTTAAGAAGCTGGTTTGGCAACCATGTGGGCCCGGTTTTAGTCCCACATCATGGCATCTCGGGAAGGTGTCTACTACAATAGCTCCGGGCTGACCTCTGCATTGTAAATGGATCTGGTAGGTGGAATCGTCGTGGAAGCCCGTCGCATATATTTGTGTAAGTGCACATATGTGTGTAAGAGTGTGTGAGTGTGTGTGTGTATCTGTGTCTGTTTGCCACACCAATCTGACCGATGGCATTGGTTTCTTTATATCCGAGTAACTTCGAAGTTCCACAAAGGAAGAACTTTGTGGAAGTAGCATAAGTAGCATAAGTAGCATAAGGAAGTAGCATAAGTACCAGACTTCACAAAATGTAAAATCTAGGATCAATTTATTCGATTGAAACACATCAGGGTGATGCCCCCAAAATGGCCACTGTCCGATGATTGAGACAGGATAAAAGATAAAAAGCGTATGCACAGGTTATTAACTCCTACATTCAACACACTTTCCAGTATTTCAAACGAGAAAGTAAAGTCGATAAATTTCAATCCATTTCTTGTTTTATGGTAAAAAGACAGTTTTGACCTGAATGGAGATTATCTCCGAACATAAAGAACAACAATTAAAGACAGCGATGCATTTTTTGCTCAACGTGACGTTGCTTCTACCTGTAGACCAATCAATGCTGCATATCGTCTTTTAATCTTTCAATGAAACATGGTTGGTGCCACAGCGAAACACGACGATGAAGAATGGTCATAAATCTTTTATCGGTAGCACCAAAAAGAGGTCTTGCATTGCCAACATTACATACTGAGGTCATGTGGATGAAAATATATAGAAATGTATTGACTATAACGAACAATCAGAAGAGTGTGTGCGTCTGCGCATGCTCGTATATATATATGTGTGTATGTATGTGTGTATATATATATGTGGGCGTGTGCGTGCGTGTATGTGTGTGTATGCGTGTATGAGCATGTGTGCGTGTGCGTATGTGTGTGAGGTGTATGTTTACATGATCAATAATTTCGGCAGATAGAGGACTAATCCAAGCTTTTATTCTAATATTGCTGCTATTATAAGTTTGTCAATGAAGTGCAGCCTTGCTGGAGCACTGCTTTGAAGAATTTAGTTGAATATTTCAGCCACAACATGCATTTTAATTCTAATATTTACTCCAGACGCCAATCATGTCGAACCGCAAAGCGATGGAGTTATGTGAATAAAAGCATATCACCATCAGTATTTGTGGAGATGGGTGACAAAGACACGCACACACGCACGCATATATATATATATATATATATTGAAAAAAAAAAAGTCGTCAGAATTTTGGAATAACTTCTTTCATTTATTTTATACATATATTAGCGCTTTCGTTCGTCTTTCGAACTTGTCAAATATAACTGTGAAAATACAGAGATCTAGCTTATTTATATAAAAACAGGTGTTTTGGGGGGTTTTGTTTATAACAGAACATTGTTTTGCTTTTGTTTTTTGTTTTTTGGGGGTGAAGCTTTGGAGACAATGGAAGATGTATAAGCAAATAGATAGATAGATAGATAGATAGATAGATAGATAGATAGATAGATAGATAGATAGATAGATAGATAGATAGGCAGATAGAGATATAGATAGATAGACTGATAGTCAGACAGATAGAGAGATGGATGTGGTAGAAGAGAGAGAGAAGGGCCATTGTATTGAATTGGTCTTTTTAAGGAGTGACAAAAAAAAAAAGAAAAAAGGGTTAAAAGCTTGTTTACTACTTACTGTATTGTTTTGAGACAGATTTTAGGGATGGTAGAAGAAGAAGAAAGAAAAAATAGAGAATAATGAATAGAAAATATAAAGAAAACAAAAAAATGTCTTCCTGTTTTTTCTTTTGCTTTTAGTTCTTTCATTTTATATTCTTTGTCCTTTCATTTTTGCAACCTTAAGAATATTATTCAACTACGGTCGTAGTTGAATGATATTTGTGGTTTCTGTGATTTGCTTGTTCCCAAACACCACTTATTTTAGTGCTGTTGACACCACCGGATTGAATGGTACTGCCCCGGTGTCAAAACCATAATGATATCCGTGGGGCAGCTGATGATGTAGATATGTTGGATTGTTGGTATGGCTGTTTTTGTATAGGTGGATTGGTATTACTGTATTGTTGGTATGGCTGTGAAATAGTATTATAATACATCCTTTTGATATACTTATGTGTGTCTATGTTTGTCCCCCCCCCCCCTCATTATCCTCATTATGGATTATATAATCCAAAGTATTCCACTGGTTTAATCCCATCATATAATGCGAAAGTCATTGGTGTATGTTACGGATTATTGAAATTAACAATATTGGGGGAAAAACAAAGAAAGATGCCCGTTTTCTTCTTCTTGTTTTCCCGTTATATATATATGTATGTGTGTGTGTGTGTTGTGTGTATGTATGTGTGCATGTCTGTGTGTGTAATATATGCATTATAGATAATGTATATATAGATAGATAGATAGATAGATAGATAGATAGATAGATAGATAGATATTTGTAGATGTGTGCGTGCATGTGCGCATGTGTGTGTATGTGTGCATACCTGCAAATACATAGAGAGACAGAGAAGCAGACACGATAGGCTTCAAGACATTTACCGTCAACCAAATTCATTTAGAATATATTTCTCAGACCTGTAGCTAATAGTAAAGAAATTTGCTCAAGGTGCAGCGACACAATGAGAATGACTCCAAAATCATGTTTACAAGAATTGAACAATTCTTAAAGAAAAAGTAATATTTCTGCTACTCTGCTTAAATTCGATCGTACGAACCAAAACAATTAACTCTGAGTATTTATTAGTACACGTATTTATTAGCTTCTACAACACGTAAGCCACAGCCAACAGAAAAGGGCTTGGTTTTATGACACACACACTCACACTCACACACACACACACACACACACACACACACACACACTCACACTCACACACACACATACCCACACACTCATGCAAACACACAAACACATATGTATATATATATA
>NC_068986.1:13841487-13843942 GCF_001194135.2 Octopus bimaculoides | reverse complement strand
CACACACACACACACACACACACACACACACACACACACACACACACACTCACACACATACACATACACACATATATATGTATTAATCTCTCGGCAATTGCTATAACAATATCGGTTGATTATTATATAGACCAACAGAATTGAATCGGAGAAGGCAAGGAATTATGTTGACTCTGGCTATCGATTTATAATATTTATGCCATGCAAAGTAGCATGCGTCCATTCTTTCCATTTTATATTCGTTCTAAATGGAATAATACTCGAACCCAAAAGTAAGAATATTAAAAACAGACCCAAATGTATAGTCGTAATCAAGTGACAAAGAAGACAATTGTCGGACAGAATTTTTTTTTTTTCATATATATATTTTCATATTTAACGAATCTACATATATGCAAACATCTACAATGATAGATAGATAGATAGATAGATAGATAGATAGATAGATAGATAGATAGATAGATAGATAGATACATACATACATACATACATACATACATACATTATATATATAGGTTTGTGGATATGTATGTATATATATATAAATATATAGGCATATACTTTCATTAAAATATTTACACGTACGTATATATGTATGTAAACACAATGAGAGTTAGCTGAGTTTAATATAGAAAACACGCAGAATTTTTGAAATTAAATTGCACTACGAATTGCTCATCCAAAATAAGGTCCACTGCCTTAAGGATGGCAATAAGGGAAATATATATATATATATATAGATATTTAATTATATGTATTTATTCTATCCTAATAAATAATAATTCGGATAGAATAAATGGGTTAATAGAAACCAAGGTAGCAAAGATCACAAAATAACTGTGGTGTAATTCCTGTTAGTGAGGCAGAAACTCCTTGATATTTTGGGTATTTGAGTATATTTAAAAATTTAAGGAATGGAGAAAACGCATGTTATAACTGCATGCTTTATTCCGACATATGTTTCGAAGAATTACAATTTATGCGATCCATAGGAATCGGCGATGTTAAAAATGTAAACTTCTCCTCAGGGAAATTTATGGGAATCATCTTAAACATAAGACATTATGACCGGTCATAATGTCTTATGTTTAAGATGATTCCCATACATTTCCCTGAGGAGAAGTTTACATTTTTAACATCGCCGATTCCTATGGATCGCGTAAATTGTAATTCTTCGAAACATATGTCGGAATAAAGCATGCAGTTATAACATGCGTTTTCTCCATTCCTTAAATTTATATATATATATATATATATATATATATATATATATATATATATATTGTGCGGAACAAAACTTGCTTCCCAACCACATGTTTCCAGGTTCAGTCCCACTGCGTGGCATCTTGGGCAAGTGTCTTGTACTATAGCCTCGGGCCGACCAAAGCGTTGTGAGTAGATGTGGTAGACGTATATATATATATATCATATCATATCATATGTTATAATTATAAAGAGGGCAAATTTTAGCCATTTCTCTGGACAAAGGGGTCGAAGGGATCAATTTAACTCTTCCCTTCCGATTGCTGGTCTACTGTAAACATTTGAAACTAATATCGATCTTGCATCGCTGATTGTGAGCAAATTTCATTTTCTATAACAACAGGTCGAGTCATTCCTTGTGAAAGAAATGGGGTGGGTTGACACAGGTTCTCTCTAAGGCTTGCATTAAAGGGGCACATACCTTTGGTATACTCAGTCACTTCAGGAGCAGGCAATTCAGTTCAGCGAAACACTGAGTCCTCGTTATCGAACCATGCTCATCCACAAATATGCATCTATGTATGCATATATATACGAGAGTTTATATGGGGGAGGGGTGTACACAGAAATATGTATATTCCTGTGGAGGTGCAATGGCCCACTGGTTACAGCGGTGGACTCGCGGACTTAGAATCGCGGTTTCGATTCCCAGACCGGGCCTTGTGAGTGTTTATTGAGCGAAAACACCTAAATCTCCACGAGGCTCCGGCAGTGAGTGATGGCGAACCCTGCTGTACTCTTTCACCACAACTTTCTCTCACTCTTTCTTCCTGTTTCTGTTATACCTGTATTTCAAAGGGGCCACCCTTGTCATACTCTGTGTCACGCTGAATCTCGACAAGAACTACGCTAACGGTGCACGTGTCTGGGGAGTGTTCAGCCACTTGCACGTTAATTTCACGAGCAGGCTGTTCCGTTGATCAGATCAACTGGAACCCCCGTCGTCGTAACCGATGGAGTGACACGATGAATATTTGTATATGTATTTGTGTATCTCTATATATGTACATATACACATACCTATATATACATATATGTATATATATATATATGTGTGTGTATGTGTGTGTGTATGTGTATCTGTATTTATATATATTACATATATATATGCATATATATGGGGGTATGCGTGTATCTGTATATATGTATTATATATATATATATATATATATATATATATATATATATATAT
>NC_068986.1:13831219-13836219 GCF_001194135.2 Octopus bimaculoides | reverse complement strand
GTGTGAGTATATATATATATATATATATATATATAAGTATGTTTATGTATGTATATGTATCTATCTATCTATTTATCTGTCTATCTATGTGTGTGCCGTTATGTCTTTGCCATTGTATCGGTGTGAAGCTAAGCTAAATGAAATACCGATAGGATTGAAGGTAAAAGACAGATATATGGTGGAATACGAGGTGAAAGAAAGAATGAAAGATAGAAAGATACAAATAATAAAATAAACAAATAAATGGATTAGAATGGTAGGAGATAAGGTGGTACACATTGTATGGGAGAGAGAAAGGGATAAATTGAGAGAGTGAGAGAGAGAGGGGGGCTGAGGGAGAGAAGATGTTTTGAAATAATAGTAGAACAAAGAGACAAATAGCTAAACGTGTGAGGGACGGAATCGGGGAGGAAAGGATAGAAAAAGCCAAAGATAGAGAGGAACGACGAACGAAAGAAAGAACGAAAGTAAGAAAGACTTTCTTTTGGTGGTTTGAAGACAGAACGATGACGAGATAAAGATAGAAACCAAGATAAACGAACTTCTAGAGCCAAACAAATATTTCAGAGCAGATAAATAGGTTTCTTTGCTGAATGTCGCAACACAATATTCCCAAAGATAAGCTAAGAGTACCAACGATTCTGTTGACCCTGATGTATTACTGGTAGAATTTCATTGATTAGTTCAAAAATCAGATCACTCCCATTCTTTTTCAAACTTCCTATTCATCTACAAGACACACATTCAGTATAGAGTCCAGGTTTCGCAGCCATATATCAAAGTTGAAATGATCACAGCATTATAAATCATAGTTTGCGTTGTTAAGTTAAGAACTTTGACTAACTTTCCAAATGCCCCGTGTGCAGCTTCAATTGTGTGTTCCACATCCTTTTCTGTCAATCGTGCTAAGAGCAACACGGAATCCACAATAAGATTCTGGTAAGATTATTTTGAGGATCGTCTGGAATCGATTTAGAAGAATCTTTACGAAAACCTTTCCAGTGATTGGCAGTAATGATATCTATCTATAGTTCTCAGAAGCTTTTCGATCACTTCTTTTTTTTCTTTTGAAGATCGTTATGAGGACTGCATCTTTCAATTCTATAGGAACGTTTTGGGATTCCCACTTTCACGATAAAAGTGAAGCTGCAGGTTTGCAAGGGCAAGCCTCCTTTGATGAGCTCGGAAAGGATGTAATCAGAGCCTGGAGACTTCCTTGGTCTCATTTGCTTCATAGCTTGCTTGAGTTCATGAAAAGTAGGCCTCCTGTTCATCCACAGCTGAGGAGGATGCCTTGGAGCATTTCTCAAGAAGTTCTCAACTGTGCTTTTATTTAGGAGGATGGAAAAATGTTCCTCCCAGCCTAGGAGTACGTCTTGAGGATTAGTCAGGATATTTCTATCCGCTTTACGCACTGGTATCATCCTACTACAGCAGTTAAGCAACGTCGAGCCCAGTTCTTAGATAAGGTAACTGCTTGGGAAAACTAGGTTCTGTATGCATCCCATAATATTATTCATAGATAACAGAGTGATGGATAATTTGCGTCAGATGCTTTAGTTTTCAATATATTTTCACAGGAGTATTAGAAACTAATGAATAATATGAATTACAGCCTCCAGAATTCTAACATTTACGTTAATCATTCTATTATGGTTACTGAAATTTGATATTAAAGCAGTTGTAATAAACAGAACGTGAACATGCACAATTGTATGCGGAATAAAAGAGTGAAGCGATGTCCTTATCTTTTGTACCATGTTGTTATATTTTCAAGTATACCAAAGCATGGACAGTGGCCTTCCAGAAAAGCTTTGTATTTCTATAATGACTTAACCATTTCTGCAACATTTCAGAATGTAGAGATGTAGTTCCATTAGCCCTGAATGGATGAAAGGAAATGTCAATCTATGGCCAACAAGGCAGCCATTTTTTTTTTATAAATGGGAGAGAATATAATGAAGAGGTGAACTAAATCTAAGATATTATTCACACTTAGTTATCTCTCGTAGTTGTTGAATAAAAGCAAAAGCAATATCATCATCATCATCAACAACATCATCATCATCGTCATCATCATCATCATCATCATCATCATCATTATCATTATTATTATTATTATTATTATTATTATTATTATTGTTAGTCGTCCACCAATATTTCTTTCTGCTTTTCTTTCTCAATCAATATTTCAGCCGACATTTCATTCTTAATGCCGCATGCATTGCATATGGAGATATCCATTTGCTTAATGTTTTTTGTTGTATATTTCTCGATTAACCTTTCTTGAGCAGACCTATAATCGCAGGTTCCAGCCGTAACCTTCCATCATAGTTACAATGATTATATATTTAGCACTACGTTAGCTAACGTGTCATTTCCTTTTTTAAGTGAGTTGTGTGTAATGTAGTGCAGGCTGTGTTCTTGTAGTTACTATGTTGCTCTCACGACCATGAAGTCCGTGGTTTCGATTCCCGGACTGGATGGTAAGCTTCTGCTCTTCAGCTACGCCCTTCATTTCACGTTTCTTCATTATGGAAATGTGTTTCAGCGCACCTTCATCCTGAAAGAAACACAAACTATGATGTTATCGACTCTAGCCGATGGTGTTTTTCTTTCAAAAGGCGGGGCAGTGCCCATGTGCTTCGAAATCCTTCCTCAAACAGTACGATTAGGATTACACTTAGATCGGTCAGGAGCCTTAGAACTTACAGCACCGGATTTAATCCGATACCCGTGGTGTATAAATAATTGAGACTACAAACTTTTTCTTGAATGGGTGCTGGGCCATCGCATGGTTAACGGTCAACGAGCGTCTGTCCGTCTCATGATTAACTTGTGATCATAAGTGCAGCGCCCTAGCTGAAAGGTCACGACCTTCGCTAGATCACACAACTTCAAAAGGAAAGGACGCATTAGATACATCATTATCCAAATTGTGACAGTAGGTCACGGCTGGGACACCTACGATTAGGTCTGCTCATTCAAGATTAATCTGGAAATACCCAACAATAACATGAAGTAAATGGATATCATCATATTCAACGCATGCGTCATTAAGAATAAAATGTCGGCTAAAATATTGATTGAGAGAAAAGCAGAAAGAAATATTGGTGGACGGCTAACAATAATAAAGATCCTTTCTATTATAAGCACAAGGCCTGAAAATTAGGGTGCGAGGGGTGTAGTCGATTAGATCGAGCCCAGTGTTTCGCAGGTGCTTAATTTATCGACCCAGAAAGGATGAAAAGCAAAGTCGACCTCGGCAGAACTTGAACTCAGACCGTAGTGACGGGCGGACTACCGCTAAGCATTTCTGCCAACTCACCACTTTAATAGTAATAATAATAATAATAATAATAATAATGATGATGATGATGATGATGATGATGATGATGATGATGATGATGATAATAATATTGCTTTTGCTTTTATTCAACAGCTGCGGGAGATAACTAAGTGTGAATAATATCTTAGAGTTAGTTCACCTCTTCATTATATTCTCTCCCATTTATAAAAAAGAAATGGCTGCCTTGTTGGCCATAGATTGACATTTCCTTTCATCCATTCAGGGCTAATAGAACTACATCTCTACATTCTGAAATGTTGCAGAAATGGTTAAGTCATTATAGAAATACAAAGCTTTTTTGGAAGGCCTCTGTCCATGCTTTGGTATACTTGAAAATATAACAACATGGTACAAAAGATAAGGACATCGCTTCACTCTTTTATTCCGCATACAATTGTGCATGTTCACGTTCTGTTTATTACAACTGCTTTAATATCAAATTTCAGTAACCATAATAGAATGATTAACGTAGATGTTAGAATTCTGGAGGCTGTAATATATATTATTCATTAGTTTCTAATACTCCTATGAAAATATACTGATTTCAAATTTTAGCACAAGACCAGCAATTTCGAGTGAGGAGTAAGTCGATTACATCGACCCCATTGCTCAACTGGTACTTATTTTCTCTCCGCAGAAAGGATGAAAGATAAAGTTGACTTCAGTGGAATTTGAACACATAAAGACGGCCGAAATGCTGCGTAAACTTTTTGCCCAGCGTGCTCACAACCTTATCTCCGTGAAAACCTATTGAAGACTAAAGCATTTGACACAACTTATCCATCATTCTGTAATCTTGAAATAATACTGGATGCAAAGTTTGAGCAAGGTTATTGCCATGGTGTTATCATTGCTGTAAAGAAATAAAACTACTATCGATAAATAACTAAGTCTAACAAAGCCTTAAAATTAAGAAATTCTGGTGGTCATGGCCGAAGTGATTAGGGAGCAGGCCTTTGATTCTATCCTCATATTTGAAAGAACTTTATTGCGGGTACTGGAGGAATTTATCAATACGATGTACTTTTGAAAGGTAAAATTGAACTCACCACGTAAAGTTTTCTTGTGAAGAGAGATTTCCAAGTGATTTACATAGCGTTGGAGGAGCTCGGCGCTGAGACGGAGCGTCGGTTGTTATGGAAACGTGAGAGTGTAACGAAATTTTAAGTTAAGACTGACTGTGTGTCTTGTAGAGAGGTAAGGAAGCGACGTATTGTTACAGCTTGAAAAAGAACGAGAGAGAGAGAGAGAAAAAAAAAGAAAGAGAGAGAGAGAGAGATCTGAGTCTACTGATACTTCTCAATGGAATCATTCCTACACTGTTATCCTGGTATTATTTCACCAACAAAGATAAGCTAAGAGTCCCGATGGTACTCTTTGCTTATCTTTAGAAATGTTGTGTTGCGACATTCAGAAAAGAAACCTATATATCTCCTCTGAAATATTTGTTTGGCTGTAGAAGTTCGTTTATCTTCGTTTTTATCTGTATCACGTCATCGTTCTGTCTCCGAAGCGCTAAAAGAAACTCTTTCTTTCCTTACTTCTTACTTTCAATCTTTCCTTCTTTCGTCGTCTCTGTCTACGATTGTTTCAGCACTTCTCTCTATCTCTCTCTCTCTCTCTCTCTCTCTCTCTCTCTCTCTCTCTCTCT
>NC_068986.1:13829828-13830845 GCF_001194135.2 Octopus bimaculoides | reverse complement strand
TATATATATATATATATATGTATCTGCATGTAGATAGATAGATACCCATATATGTATATATAAAACATGTGTCGTATCGTTAAGGCATTACCCAATCGTAATAAATATCTAGTTGAGTTTATACCGAGAGGCAGACAAACACAATTATGGCGTGTAAATATTGTGAAAATATTGGATAGAAAACGGCAAAGCACTTAAAACACTAACTGTTTTCTGATTGACAAAACATATATTATTTCTGGTGATTTGGACGAACACAGTTTTTAAATTAATTTGATTTGAATTAATGATGTATCACAATTATGTAATTATAAATTCAACTTAATGAAACAGCTATTGAACAAAATTAAAATATAAAGTACATACGAAATTCAAGCATTTCTGAATATATTCTAAATACGCTGATCTTAAAGATCATTATAGCCGACTATATGTTTATATATGAAATTAGTCCCATTCCGATTAACTGCAATATAATATCGTGATGGATTTACGAGGAGAAGTCAAAACTTATCTGCACTTTCGCCATAACATATCTTTATTACTATCACACTGCCTTCTGTGCATGAATACTTATAGTTGATACTATCGTAGTCACGTGATCGAAGTTTGCGCCTAATCACGCCATTTTTCTTACTGGCTTTACGGTGTAAGCATGGCCGCTTCACTAGCAATGTGTACTAAAGAACAAAGAACAATGATCCGATTTCTCTGGAAAAGGGGTGTACGACCAAAGGATGAAGATGCAAAGGAAGCGGTGCATAAATGGTTGCACGACCAACCGAAAACCTTCTTTTTGGAGAGAAGACGCAAGCTTGAGAACCACTGGACCAAGCGTATCGAAAAGGAAGGAGACTATATAACAAAAATGAAGTACTCGTTTATTCCTTGCTTTTATGTAAATACATTGAAAAACAAGAGTGCGTATAATTTTTTACTCTCCCTCGTATTATCAATTGAAACCTGTGCTACTGTAGATTTTCTGATGATTCTAACACCAGTATCATGTATGTATAT
>NC_068986.1:13820061-13822249 GCF_001194135.2 Octopus bimaculoides | reverse complement strand
CAGATAGATAGATAGATAGATAGATAGATAGATAGATAGATAGATAGATAGATAGATAGATGGATGGATGGATGGATGGATGGATGGATGGATGGATAGACAGATAGATACATACATACATACATACATACATACATATATACATTCATACATACATACATACATACATTCATTCATATATAGACAGACAAAGAGAGAGGGGGAGAATGAGAGAGAGAGAGGGAGAGTATAGAAGAGAGGTTACATCAGAAAAGTGAGAAAGATGTGTAGAGCAAATGTCGGAAACACAAAAACAAAATGTTCGAGGTATATTGACATACTGACATGCAGACAGAAGCATAACTGGAGAGAAAGAATCGTGATTGAATGATAGATATGGGGAAATTGGAAGGACGAAAGATGGCGGCTAAGACGGTTTGAAAGGAATTGCGAGACGTCAATTGAAGTGGAAGTGAAAGGGAGAGGAGGCAAGAGAGCGATGAAAGAAGGAAAGAGACAAAGCAGCAATCGTTCATGAAGGGAAAACTTGTCGGGTACGAAAGGGGGGTGTGAGAATGTGCTTGTATTTGCTTGGTTGTGTGTGCGGTGCGTGGTTCTGTATGTGTGTGTCTGTGTGAGCGCGTTCATAGATGTGAGATATCGTAGGGAAATAACGAAACTGAAAGAGAGTGAAAGAGAGTGAAAGAGAGAAGAACTGAGTGAGTGAGAGAGAGAAAGAGAAAGAGAAAGAAATAAGGTATGCATATGAATACGGCCCAGAATTTGTGTAAAGAAATTACGCACATATAGAAGTGACTGTGTGGTAATAAGCCTGCTTCCCAACCACATGGTTCTGGGTTCAGTCCCACTGCGTGGCACCTTGGGCATGTGTCTTCTACTATAGCCTCGGGCCGACCAAAACCTTGTGAGTGGATTTGGTAGACAGAAACTGAAAGAAGCCCATCGTATATATATATGTGTGTGTGTGTGTGTGTGTGGGTGTGTGTGTGTGTGTGTGGGTGTGTGTGTGTGTATGTAATTGTGTGGGTGTCTGTCTTCGTCCCCACACCGCTTGACAACCGATGATTGCTGTGTTTACATCCCTGTAACTTAGAGGTTCGACAAAAGACACCGATTACAAAGAATAATCCTGGGGTCGATTTGCTCGACTACAGGCGTTGCTCCAGCATGGCCGCAGTTCAATGACTGAAACAAGTAAAAGATTAAAATAACAACATATAGATGCAGATGCAAACACTCGGCTCAGATACAATAACAACCAGGCATTTGGATGTGTATGTATGTATGTATGTATGTATGTATGTATGTATGTATGTAATTATTACTTCCGCCTTCGCTAAGACGGAGATATTGTTTTAAGTCATGTTTGTTTGTTTGTTTGTTCGTAGACAACATATCTCAAAAACCGTTGGATGGATTCGGATAAAATATTCAGGCATGTTTAGCCTCGTGTCTGGCACGAATTGATTAGATTTTGTGTTAGATCTGGTACTGGACAAGGATCCAGGCTTTTTTTCTCCGGTACTTAATTTTTGAGAGCGGTCGGGTTCATTTTTAGTATTCTCGTTTGTGAGAGCAGTTGGGTTTATTTCAGATATTCGCATTTTAAAAATCATCTCCGGCTAATCGTTGAGAGGACATTGGTGTTGCCTCGGCCGAGGTTTACGCTCTCTGAGTGCTCTTGTTCAGTTTTATTTCAAAATGAAGATTTTTCAAGGCACTGCCCCAGCATGGCTACATTCTAACTGAACAAATAAAATTTAAAAGACAAAATAGTTTGTAAGTATGTATGTATCTATCTATTTGAGTAAGTGTTCATACATGTATTTATATATGCATAGACAGACGTATTGACTGCTGCAGGTATGTATGGCTTTTCATATGTGCAAACGTCTGTATGCATTTTTGTTTGCACATATCACATGGCAACCTTTTTAATGTCTTGCATATTTTCATTGTCCCAATGATAGTTAGTAGCCGTAAACTCCTTGATTGATTACGCGTTTTTCCTACTCCCGAATCTCGAAAATTCTACAATGAGATTTAATCACACATCCAAGTACGCCTTCAGTTATTCGTTGAATCTTATGTATGTATGGGCGTAAGAACATGCACAGATGTATGAGTGTGTGTGTGTGTGTATATATATACACACACACACACATACACACACATACATATATATATA
>NC_068986.1:13817301-13817930 GCF_001194135.2 Octopus bimaculoides | reverse complement strand
ATATACGTACATATACACAAATAAACTGGCTGATCTGAGGATTAGTGAACAAACCACATTGGAAGACAATGACGCGTAAGAAAGAGAAACTCAGATATATATATGAAACTAAGAGTCTACCTCGAAATACATAAGTGAATAAATGAATAAAGAATAAAGAATTCAAACAAAAGCGAGCAAATAAATAGAATAGAAAACAGCGAAATACCAAAACTAATCAAAGAAGGACATAAATCTACTCAAGGCGTAGGATTTCTATTACAGATTGAAGCCAAATTGAAACAGTGGAGTTGTTACAAGAGTAACGTGTTTTGTTCTTTTTAATTAGATTATTCAAATAAAAGACAATATAATGCTTAAGGAATGCAACTGTGTAGAGACACACGCATATTTGGAAAAAATATATGGGGACGTGGAATTGAAATATATGAGGTAAATATATTAGTGTAAATATTTGATTTAACATTGATAAATAAATCTATGCAAATATATATGCGCATAGATAGATAGATAGATGTTTGTGTTTATGTCTGTATGTGTTGTGACGTGTGTCTGTGATATGTGTGTATATACACATATATCATATATATATATATATATATATATGCATATTTATACATGTAGATATA
>NC_068986.1:13810872-13817049 GCF_001194135.2 Octopus bimaculoides | reverse complement strand
CAAATATATATGCGCATAGATAGATAGATAGATGTTTGTGTTTATGTCTGTATGTGTGTGTGTGTGTGTGTGCGTGCGTGCGTGCGTGTGTGTGAATGTTCAATTATTCCTTCTTTTAGTCACCCAAATTATCGTCCGAATATTAAGCTCCATTATACTCTCTAAAATCCAAGTTCACAAATTTTTTGCGATTAACACCAGTTTGCTAGTTTTGTTTTTGTTTTTCTCTACTTTTTTTCTTCCCGTCTTCAGATCTTGGTGAAACAGAAGATTAATGCGGTCATTGACGTAAACAATTCTCTTTGGCTGTTTTTTGGGGAGTTTCAAAATGTATCTTGTTAACAAAATATGATTTGCGTTACTTCAGCTTGCAGTCAAGTTCGGAATATCATTAAATGAACTAATTCTATGTCTGCGCCATCGGAAAAGCTACAGATGGTGCCCTGAGACTTCTATTCCTAACACTTTATTCCATTTTAGGATTTCTTATCTTTACAGAGGTTCATGATGCCTGCCACGCAGAGACATCACTGAGATTTTTATGCACTTTGCCTTGTTTCAATTTGGACTGCGGCCATGCTAGGACGCCGCTTTAAAGTGTATTGTCGAACAAATTGATATTCAGTCTTTGTTTTTTAAGTCTGTTAATTTTTCTATCGATGTCTTTTGTTGAACTGCTGGGATACGAGTTTGTAATTAAACCAACACAAATGGACAAACAATGGATGAGGAGAAGCACAACACAAACAACGAAACACACACACACATGTACATATATGTTCTTTTATTCTTGTAGTGGTTTCAGTCGTAGGACTGCGGCCCTGTTAGAGCATTTCCTTAAAGAAAGCTCTATCACGAGCCAGTACGTGTGTGTGTGTGTGTGTGTGTGTGTGTGTGTGTGTGTGTGTGTGTGTGTGTGTGTGTGCGCGTGGGATATGGGCTTCTTCACTGTTCTGTCAGGCAAATTTGCTCACAAGGCATTGGTCCCTCGGAGCTATAGTAGAAGACATTTTGTTCATGGATTGGACCCGAAACCTCGAGGCTGCAAAGCGAGTGAAACAAACAAATGTTCCACTTGTATCTTCCGACATCCTCCTCTTCAAAAATTATGAATATGACTGTTCCGTGCTTTTCCAAGGACAAAAAATCCTAGTGTAGAATCCTAGGAGCTGGGTGTATAGATTGTAAGGGAACGTGATGCGAAATTAAGATCGATAAAGATATACTGCGAATCCAAACGATAAATATTCTCTACCTTGTGGGTTCAAGTTCCACCGATGTCATCTTTGCCTTTCATCCTTTCGAGATCAGATTAAGTAGCAGCAGTCAAATGCTGGGATTAATGAAGTCGGTCAGCCCCTTCCTGCTAGATTTGCTGATGTGATAGTACCAAAATTTGAACCAATTATTGATTCGACTTTGATTTAATTATAGAGACTTTGGGACATGAGACCTTTTGTGTCTATGTCTTATCCAGGGTTAAATCTAGATCTCCCTGCGAAAGGCAAATACAGTAATCCCTCGCTATCTCGATGCAGCACGGAATTTTGTCATATATATGGTGTATGTGTGTTTGTATGTATACGCATATATATGATATATATAGGACGTGCTTCTTTCAGTTTCCTTCTACCAGATCTACTAACAAGGCTTTGGTCAGCAGGAAGCTATAGTAGAAGGCACTCGGGCAAGGTGCCACGTAGCGGGACTGAACCCGGAGCCATAATGTTGAGAAGCAAACTCTTTGCCACACTTGCTATATATATATATATATATATATATATATATATATATATATATATATATACATATATATATATTTATATATATATGTATGTATATATATATATATAATGTATATATATATATTTATATAAATGTATATATGTGTGTATGTATGAGTGTGTATATGTGTGTGCGTGCGTGCATGTGCTAATGTGTTTGTGTCTGTGTGTATGCATTCTCGCATCTAAGCGAATGTACGTTTGTGTTTGTTTAAACGTATTATATTCATACATACATACTCGCATACATAAATTTCTATAAATATACCCGTTGTTATCGCTAGAAACAATTCTGGCACAAAACTTGGTAAACAATATATTTGGAAAAATCATCCTTTGTTCTTTGTAATTTCCTCTTTAATTGTCTTCTCTTCTTTTCTTTTCTCTTTCAGTTTCTCGTTCGCGAAAATTCGTTTTTCAAAAGACGTTAAGGCTTTATGAAAGCCATTTTTCATATTATTCTCGTTACGTCGCCTCGCTGTTTATGTCCACGATGTTCAACTAATTTTATGGTTTGCATTCTTTTTTTATTTTTTTGCTTTTTGCTAGTTATGCCGTAGCTTTATCATTATTATTATGTTATTATTATTATTATTATTATTATTATTATTATTATTATTATTATTATTATTATTATTATTAGGTTTTATGTTGTTGTTTGTCTTGTAATTTTACAGAATTTGTTTATCGATGTATAAAATATTTTGATAAAACGTGTATATGAGCTTAAGCTGTTTTTTATTGCTGTTTACGTCGAGATTAACCCTGTTGGAGCAGATCTCTGATCGTTTTCGTTCCAATCTTGTCCATCCTTGTTTCTTGTATCGCAAGAATGGTATATCTAGGTATACAGAATTTAATGCATCATTCCCACTTTTAAGACCGTTGGAAGCGATTTGAAGAAGATTTGATATGGTTGCTAATCTTAGCAGATCATGCATAGACTGAACAGAAATAGACGCCAATGACTGTCAGCATTATAAAATTCCAGATAACGGAATGTAGAATGTATGGGATTTACTTATAAAATCTTATGCCAAACATCGTCGTTGATGTTTCGGCTGTTTTCTGGATAGAATCCCTGTTGTTCGTGTTTGCTTATTTGTACTTTCGGTGGAATTTACTCGTGATGAGTTGAGTTGGCTCCGACCAACGAGTTCCCCAAATCATTCACGAATTCTGACCACATCCATCCGACCGTCGACCAGAACCTAGCTGTAAGCCCATAGACGCGGTTGAAGCCTATAGGCGCAGATAGGAGTCGATTGCACTTCCATGTCCGCCTTTACAGCCGCCAGTTGTTTTCCAGCTTGTTTGCGCCAGCTTCGGAGGGGAACCGGATTGACTGCCTTGCGAATGAATTCTGCTGGAGGCTGACGGAGAGTATAACAAATCCATCTTAGACGTCTTATGAGTAGAGTTTATTTCATTGAGTCCATACAGTCCAATGGGGGAAGATGCGGAATTCGACGTAGACAGTAGTGGTCGGATATTTCAAGTTTTTAGAGATCTTCAGATTTAATTGGCCAGGATTCGCACGCATAAAGAAGCATGGCCCAGATGGACGCTTGGAACATATGCACTTTCTTGTACTTCTCATTCAGCTGAGGACAATAAGAGACCACGTAATCATAGAATCCTGTGCTCTACATTGCTGCAATTCACAACCTCACGTGATGTTTAAGCTTCGGTTCAGAATCAGACAATGGCTGCTCTAATTATTTCAGGAAGATCAGGACTTATCCACGAGGGCTGTACTTAAAGCCTAAAGCAACATACTATATATATAAATAGCAGCTTTTTCAGCTGCTATTTCTGAACTTCGGTATATGGTGAAGCAAATATTTTGCTGATCCCTTAATTATATTTATAAATATATGAACTTTTGAATAAGTTCTCCACCAATAATGCTGCTTTCATACTGATGGGCTTGGTAAAAATTATTAATTGTTAATTGATTTATTAATTAATAAATTGATAATCCTTTACCCTTTTAATTTGTAATATATATATATATATATATATATATATATCAACCCCTTTATTTCTGAGTCCTAGGACTCATAGGTTCAGTTATTCGGTTTCCGTGACGTATAAGTGACCGAGATTACAACTTGCCACCTGAACGGGATACCAGTTTATAGCAGGGTTAATTTGCTACGGTTGAGCGGACTTGAAAAACGCGAAGTGAAGTTTTTTTTATCCACGAATACAACGCGTCGCCCGGTCCAGAAAGCGAAACTTTTTTCCCATGAAAGTTCCGGACCCCAGTTATGAACACATTTCTATACAGCCAATCAGAGCTCAACTATCAAACTAGTGACCACCTATTGACGAAAATACTCTGCTTGAGTTCACTGGAAAATGTGCGTTATACCGAAATTTAACTCTTCTAAACGGGTTAATAGAGGCGACAAATATGAAATTTAGTGTATAAAGTCAATGTATAAAGAAATTTAGTGTGTAAAGTCACAGACGATGCCATAAGTGTTGCCAATTTGCGTAATTTACTCGAAACTGTAAATGAGTGTAGTTTCCTAATTTTTTTACTGATTTTGTACATTCCTAATTTGAAATGTTGGTGTTGATTTGAAAACATCGTAATCAATATGGCGCTGTATCATATTGCACCCTTCTTGTATATATCAAGGGGTACATGCAATATCACTAATCTCAGTTTGAGCATTGGTACCTAATGTTAGCTCCATATAGAGATGGTGCTCAATTGATCTATGAGGATGGTGGAGTAGGGGGAATGTGGTG
This sequence comes from Octopus bimaculoides, assembly GCF_001194135.2. Taxonomy (NCBI): domain Eukaryota; kingdom Metazoa; phylum Mollusca; class Cephalopoda; order Octopoda; family Octopodidae; genus Octopus; species Octopus bimaculoides. Next base: position 13,812,502 of record NC_068986.1, on the reverse strand, counting down.
CTTATGTGAGACCTGCTGTGCTGTACTCTCAGAGTGACATACACCATTCTATGCCTGACTGGCTGTACTGTAGTAGTACACAGTATGTGAATTTTCAAGGTGAGCACTGACTGGTTGTATGCAAATGAGTTCATTACTGGTGTCTGGGACTCCTGTAGGAAAAAAATTTCGCGTCCGGGAATTGAAACTACGTTCATAAAATTGTAATTGCAACGCTCTAACGACTGCGCACACAGAACGCAAAACACTGGAACAAACACTGTTAAGCATTTGCTCTGGTATTATAATAATTCGTGTAGCAATCTGACCTGGACAGTACTTGGTCTCATTAATAAAAACAAAACAGAGCTCGGAGAAATTTGAACTCGGCACCTAAAGAGCCGCCACAAATACTGCGAAACAGTCAGTCGCCCCAATGGTTCTGTCCATTCACTGATTTTATGTTTAATCGTAAATAAAATCGTTGTTTCAAATTTCTGGCTTTAAGCCTGCAGCAGACATTATTAAATTTATAATGATGAATAGCCACTTGGTTGTGTCTGTAAAGCACCGAGGCAAGAAAAAGTGATTATATTATTTCCATCGACTACTTTCTAAATTCAAATTCTGTCACGTTAGCAGGTCGATTAAATAAGTACCAGAATGATAACTTTATTGATTTCAATCACGTTTGCCCCTCCTGGGCAGAAATTGATCACATATTAAAGAGAAATCAATAACGGAGAAAGTTTGACAGAAACGAGAGGACGTCAGACTAAACACAATACTCTATTTTCTCTATTTTATCTTTTTGCGTTCAAACCCTCTTTTTTTCTACCCTGGTATCAATAATATTAATATTAATAACATTCCGAATTCGATGCACTCGGCAATATCCAGCTACTTCAAAAATTATCCACGTACCTGGGTATGAAATCAATATTACATTTATATCGATTTCACATTATTTCTTTATATTCCATCTTGTTGCTTGTATCGATTAAACAATAATCGGATGATTAAGATATGAATTATCAAAGAATACGTTTTCGAATTGCATTCTTTTAACAAGAACTATCAAAGAATACATTAAACAATAAGAAACACAGGAGCCCTTTCTAGTTACAGTCACAATCTTCAACATAAAAAAAAATAAAACAAATTGTAAAATAGAATATATTAAAATTTAGATTAACATAAAACTGGAATTAATAATAATTTTAAGCTTATTTGACACAAGGGCGCATTATTTTCTTATGTGGAATCATATTCTATAAAATCAAACCTAAACGTTGACTGATATACTAAGAGCAAATGACACTGCCAAACGCAAACCATTTGTAACATGCAACTGAGGAACACAAGAAGATCAGCTGAAGTCGAACAAACGTGTCAGTACTTGAGATGGGAAGAGAAAGGAAAGTTTTGACAGTTGCAATATTTAAGTCATGTCATCAGGGTTCGGAACCTCAGGAGTCACATCCTAAAGGGAGGAGTTAATGGAAAACGAGGAAGGGCGAGACCGAGAAAATATTGGTTTGATGGCACGAAAGAAGGGACCAAAATACTTCAGGCTGAATGCTCATCAATGGACCGAGGTATCAATCAATAGAGAGAGAGAGAGAGAGAGAGAGAGAGAGAGAGAGAGAGA
>NC_068986.1:13802080-13810671 GCF_001194135.2 Octopus bimaculoides | reverse complement strand
GAGACAGACAGACAGACAGACAGACAGAAACTGACAGACAGAGACAGAGAGAGACAGAGAGACAGATAGACAGACAGACAGACAGACAGACAGACAGACAGACAGATGGCGCATGCGTCAAGGGTCCCAGATCTTCAGCAATGAGAATGAGATTAGACAAACAAAATTGCGTCATGGTCTCTGAACAACAGGTCTGTAGGGCGAAGAAAACCTCGGATGGATTCTAGCCCAGAATGTAAAGAAATGAAGCTAAATACCGAAAGTTGTTTTAACTTTTCCCTCTGCTTCTACTCCAAACAATTTTTGATGTTCATTTTTATCTGTACTGAAGTTGTGGATGGCGAAAGTGTGTATTTGTAGTCAAATGCATGACTCATATTAACATTAGTTTATTGTAAATACTTATTTTGTATCGTTTTAAATTATATGAAACTCTACCACCTCACACAACTCGAGTCAACCGAACGACGTAAATATTCATACTTATGCGCTAGGAATCCGAGTGCATGCTGGGAATCCTAGACTCTAACTAAATCTCTTGACCTGGGGTCATTCAATATATGGCTCTGCTTTTAAACAATGTTAACTCAAATGCCTTTACACAGCCACGGTCGAAGATTAGAGAATGCGGTGATTTGGGAATTTAACCAGAGCTATTTCATACCAAACCATGAGTCCTTCACCCTTTGAAGAAATTGTAAGGGTGCTACTTTGACATACAACGTGTTGTGGGTATTTTAAATCTGGTGGAAGCATCCGTCGTTGGTTTGATTTTAATTCAAATAATACAAGTTTTGTTGACGCAAACCACCACCAATCTCTTTAGAGTCTGGTTTATCTAATGCTCCGTAAAATGATGAATTACTGATCAAGAACCAAGGCCATGCTTGAATACTGTAGAAAGTAAACGAAGTGTTTAAACATGGCATGGATTCATTACCAGAATTAATGAGAATTCCCACATACAGATCATTTGCCGTTTTTAATGAAGACTTAATAATAATTATAATCAGATTCATTAAACATAACATGCGCATGTCTGAAACAGTAATGCAGATACAACCTAAAGAGGAAATTAAAACAACTAATACCATCTCTATCAGAAGAATATTCCAAGACGAAATTTCTCTGCTGTTTTCTGTTTGTGTTTCTTTCTGCCGGTAAAAGCATTAAACAGATATTTAAATCAGACAGAAATCTGACACATATATTGTATGTATGATATGGGAGAACACTTACCAATTTTTCTATATGGATAACCTCACGTTCTTCGTGATGTATGATTAGTAGAAACTCTACCACAGACTGAACATGGCATTGTTCGATTCAGTGGTATAAAATTTGGATTGGTTAAACGCGCTAAGACGATCTTGAAACGCAGAAAATAAATTAAAAACACAATTATGTTAGAGAAAGAAACGAAAATAACAGATTTAGTCATAAGATAGGCTTATAAATATTTAGAAACCAAATGCAAATATTCAAAAATGTTCTAGGCAGAGTTGTATACACGCAGATGGAGGGGGAAAGAAGAGGGAATAAAGAAGCAAAGCATTCTCCGATTCCATTGCCAGCCAACAGTTGTTAGTAAGGGACCATTTTGCAACACGCTTAATAAAATTTCCTGGACGGCAGCATCTTCCTATCTTCCATCAATTTATGCTTTAAGTCACTGGAAAAGCTTCTTCTGAGAGTAAAAATTCCATTCCCAGTCTGATGAACATCACGCATCGTAGAATTTCTTTCGGCGTAATTCCTTCGGCAAAACCATTAGATAAAGTAAAACTATTCGCTCTTTTTGCCAAAGGGAATTGATGGTATGCTCTTAACCATAGACCCAACCGGATTCGTTTCACACATGGAATAGACTTCATCGGATCCGTTTCGCATAAACCTTCAACTCACCAATGCACGATCACAGAATGACTATGTGTCGAATGGTTTCAACATCTTTCACACGTTGCAGACAAGTTTAGTTTGGTAATGACCGTAACCTAGCCATGCATGTAGTCCTGGTGCCAAACATACAATTCCTCCCGTCCTGTAGTACATGTAACAGAACCAAGATATTTGAAAAACCTCCGTATTACTTGATTTGAAAACTTCCCAGATGGCGCTACTCACAATGTTCTCTTTGAGACCCAGAATTGCTATCAAACCATCACTCATACCCTCTACTAAGCTTTGATCAAATGCGAAAGTTGACTTTCAACCGATCACATGGTCCAGCTGGCAAAATTCGTGATACTAAAGAACCTACCTCGATGTTGGCTTCATTCAAGACTGCAGTTCGGTCAAAGAGTTAAACAGTAAAAGCCGTGTCGCCCGAACGATAGCCACAAAAGTTTACTGTAGTCAAAGCCCAGGAAATTGTGATATCTGTCGACATCAACACATGACTGTTCTGAGAAGTGGTGCATAAAAGCCACTCACACTGGTTTGGAATCAACTAGAACGTGACTGAAGTGCTCTGTCAAGTGTTGAAGTGCGTATTTGCTGTCCGTATGGCGTATCTACCATACGGACCCGTTTAATGGCCTTCACTGCCTCCTTTGCAAAGCACGAACCGGAACGCACACAAAAGCTTCTATTGTGCATTGCATCACCGAAGTTATCAAGAATCTTTCTCACTGCAAACATGTTGCAATCGATTATCTTTTCTTTTCGATTCAACTAAGTGATCGATTAGCTCCTTCTTTAATCTACTGTTCAATATTTAAAATTGTAGCTGTAAAAACCGGCTTCGCTAATTCGTCAGTCTGTTACCAGAAATATTTCCTAACCAAGAAATACGTTTTCATTATCCTCGACCCTCATCAAATGCTAGTAACAGTATCTTGTATGTTATGCTGTAGGTACCGGTTCTGCTGTAGTAGCAATTCTCTAACATCGATTTATACAGCTATTTTCACGTCCAATACAGCTAATAATTCTCTCTCTCACCTCACCTCTCTCCTTCCTTTCTCTCGTCTCTCATTCCTTCAACAGGTAGACAGATAGATACATACATATGTACATACGTATATTATGCTCGTGGATTTGCCTAAATAAATATATATATATATATATATATATATATATATATATATATATATATATATACACATACACATATATGTGTGTATGAGTATGCGTCTGTGAGCATATATATATATATGCGCATATATATATACATACGTGCATACGCACACAAATTATATACAACTATATACATGCACATATTTGTATGTACTGTAGATATGTATATATGTGTGTGTGTGTATACATATATATATATTACTATAAATGTAAATGAATATATATATATATCTATATATATATATACATACATTCACATATATACACCCATGCATGCATGCATACATACATACATACATACATACATACATACATGCATACATACATACATACATACATACATGCATGCATACATACATCTTGGCAAGTTGAAATTGTTAGCGCTGCGAGAAATGATATTACATTGTAAAGATCATTGCCAAACTCCACCTTCACCACCACCACCACCACCACCCCACTTCCAGAGACACTACCCACTACTTCTACCACCACCAACATCACAAATACTATCCACTACTAGGTTCTTATATAGGAAACAAGTTTGAAATCATAAAACAACAATACAATCCCATAGAATACAATGGTATATAAAATAACATAATATAATGCTATACAATAGAAGAGTGAATAATAAAATACAATACCGAGCAGCCGTGCTACAATATAATTCTACAGAACACAACGCTATTCACTGTAATACAATGTGATATGAGATTTATTCTCCGAAATTCAAGACAAACCAACATGAATACAAGATACTAAAAGTAAATAGTTGCAAAGATTCTACGTTATTATCGAATGGAAAAGCATTGCTAACTGTTGAGAATTAATTAAGGACGAATAGCGGTCATTTTTCAGATAAATTTACAAATGAGAAACGACAATCGTAAATGTATGCACATGGAAGCGAAGTAAAAAAAAAATCTTATTAAGAAATAATGATAATAATAATAATAATAATAATAATAATAATAATAATAATAATAATAATAATAATAATAATTCTGTTTTCATAGTCACTGAGTCATAGATGGGGACGATATCTCGAAGACAGACAATTTCTGAGGATTTATATAAAAGATGAGGAGAATGAAATGGAAAATATAGTATATGCGATAGATATACAAAGTATGTGATAACATAAAGGATGCAGTCCTCCTGATACAGGAGAAACTCCAGCTGGGGCCAATCAAGGAACCTCACAGATTATCCTGACCACCGAAAAGGTACGATTCCTCTCTCCTACTCTCCATTCTACAGGCACATACTTAGAGTAAGGACACTCACTGTAATCGTTTTTGTCACATTCAGCAGCAATTTCGAGAGATGAAATAATTCGATTACATTGATCCCAATATTCTACTGGAACTTATTTTATCGACCCTGGAACGATGAAAGGCAAAGGAGACAGCGGCGGGATTTGAACTCAGAACGTAAAGTCGGATGAAATAATAACTATTATGAAAAAGAAGTGCCGTACTGGCAGAGTACTTAACATGCTGGCCAAAATACTTCGCAGCATTTTTTTTTTTTTTTCCATTCTGAGTTCGAATTCCGCTGAGATTGACTTCGCCCTTCATCCTTTCTAGAAACTATTAATATTATTGTGAAAATGTTTCCTTCACATTTCATGTATTTACTCATTAACTACGAAGGGCCACCCGAACTGCTGAGGTAGGTAACGTATTTGATGACACTAATACATCATTATATGATGCGAAGTAGCACAAGAACTGGATCAGTTTTTTTTTGTTTTTAAAGAAAAACACATTTACACATGTGTGCTCAATAGAAATGTCATCATCATCGTCATTATCATGTCGGTTGATTTGTCCAGACCAAAGCAACTCTTCCACGCCAGATGTTCCAATCGAGCGATGTGGCATGAACGCCTGGCCTGAGTTTTAGTCACATTGACCTTTCGCTAGCTGAAGTATCTCATCTGCGCATACCATAACTACAGATGATTGCAGTAGATCACTAACTAAACCGGTTTATCCTGGCCGTTGACATTTTGTTATCTTTTCATCCACTCAGCAACTAGTGGTATTTGCCATTGATTCAATTTGTGTGTCTGTCTGTGTGTCTGTGTGTGGGCGTGCAAGTGTGTGTAAACACGTACGGATATATAGTAGATAGCTAAATAGACACAGACATTAGATAAATAGAATAAAAAGTTAGATAGATAAGTAAATAGAGAAACAGTTCATATCCAACATGCGGCATCTCATGATCTCGGTGGTGTACCCTGACTCGGGTGGTTAATTGCTGCTTAACCCAAGGGTGGAATCCTGGCAGGTGCTACTACTCTGGATTTGAGTATACCTGGGGAAAAAATGTGATTAAGCAGTGGTTCCACGTTTTTCAAAACCCGGGAAATCCCGAATCATTGTTCCACTACAGTTTAAAGTCAGACCCAGGGCATAAAAAATGCCATAAAACTCTGGAATTTAAGGTGATAATGTTCTTCGTAATGTATACGCAGCGTCCATTAGGCTTATTTTTCCCATTTCTCTTAAGTACGACTTTCCTGATATTATGACTCAAGAATCTTCCTGTTCTTTTCTTTACTAACCCGTATGCCCCAAGAATAACAGATATCGTTGTGGTTTTCATCTTCCACATTTTGGCAATCTCCATACCTAGGTCTTTGTATTTCTGAATTCTATCGAGTTCATCGACTGCGACATTATTGTCCGTGGGGACAGCCATATTAATTAAAAGACAAGTTTAAGCAATATGATTTTGAAAGTTGTGTCTGGGTAATTTGCGTTGATTATTCTATCGGAATGGATTTTAAAATTCCAGGAAATGGTAATAGGACCAATTACAATAACTGGCTGGGGAAAGTGTCCATATCAATTTTTAGTCATTTCTTTCTCATGATGTTTGTGGATTCTCAATGAATACATTGCTCCATTTGAACGTCTTCGTTTTTATACTAGTTAGCAGTCATTAAAGAACATCCAGAGATAAGGTAGTTGATCATCTCCTACATGGATAAACTTGAAAGGAACACCATCCATACAGGCATACGATCATTTGATTACTTTAACATGGCCTTCTCTTTGAGTCTGTTCCATTCCTGGTAATCAACGCAATGGAAACGAAATTGATTTACCAAAAAGGAACGACATTGAAAACTGGAAACGAACAGACAAATCTGCAACAATGTATTTCCGACCGCGCCCGTGTGAACACATAGATACATAATAGATAGATTAAAAAGATAGACAATAGATAGATAAATAGCTAGATAGATAAATAGCTAGATAGATAAGTAAATAGATTGAATCACAGGCAGATAAGCGGAAAGATAAACAGACAGACAGAAAGACAGACAGACAGACAGACTGATAGATTGATAGATAGATAGATAGATAGATAGATAGATAGATAGATAGATAGATTAAAGTAATCATTTCAAATAATCGTATTTTTGTGTGGATAGTGTTCCTTTCAAGTTTCCATAGCTTTAAGCTAGAAACAAATATCTATATATTTCATGTGATGTCTTTCCATATATGTAACAGCAACATCTCTCTACGACGGATGCCTGCATTATCTTTAATTAAATATAATTACAGTCTGTATTTTGTAAGAGTTTGGCAACTGTACACAAAAGACAAATTGCCACAGATTCATTTTCAGTGAAGGATTGCTTGAGATGAACCATAAAATAGGTTTCTTTTCTCAAATGATGAGTACGATCAGAGCAGCACCGACCGATAAATGTAGAGGCCTATGCACATAACTGTTTTTTATTACGTCATGAGAACGTGCGAAACGTTTTATTCAACACTGCCATTCAGTTCTAACGCTGGTAGCCTTTGTAAAATCTTTATGTATTGTACGTAGAGAGAGGGAGGGAGAGAATCAAAGGAACTTAATTATGTTTCCGAAATACAATCATAAAATATCTACAGTGGATTTAAATACGAACACAATGAACAGAATTGTTAGTCCTTTTAAAGCATTCATCTTCTCAACATTTTCTTCTCTGCGAAAATTCTTCCACGGTTAAGTTCTTTGTTTGGTCATCTAAGTCAAAATTACATACAAATATAAACATTACATGTAACGAGTATATACATATAACATATATACACACACACATGCATATATACATACATACATACATATATATATATATATATATATATATATATATATATATATATATATTGTGTGTGGTAAGTAGCTTGCTTACCAACCACATGGTTCCGAGTTCAGTCGTATATATATATATATGTGTGTGTGTGTGTGTGTCTGTGTTCGTCCCCACCACCACCATCGCTTGACAACCGATGCTGGTGTGTTTACGTCCTCGTAACTGAGCAGGTCGGCAAAAGAGACCCATAGAATAAGTACTAGGCTTACAAAGAATAAGTCCTGGGGTCGATTTGCTCGACTAAAAGGCGGTGCCCCAGCATGGCCGCAGTCAAATGACTGAAACAAGTAAAAGAATAAAAGAAATAAATATTAATATATTTATACATGTATACATATGTTGTATATGTAATTATTAGTGTAAACATACATATATATATATGTACGTATATGTATATATATAAATGCGGCAGCATTCGTCGATTTCTTGAAAATAGGGTCATAACACCGAAATATTGAATACAAGGTAAGTCTACATTCATTCGCATATTCGTCTTCTTGTGATTTACCGGGAATTTACTTCGCATTGTTTTGGCCTTACCCACGATCCTTTATACAATATATTCCACATAATGCTTCGTGGTAATTATTCCATTATAATGTATATAAATATATATGTATATATATATATATATTGCATAATATTTTTATTTGTGTTGTTAAATGTTTTAATTCGGTCTGTTTTCCTCGCATACTGTTTTTCTCTGTTATATTGGTGCGCTACGGTGGATTATTTAAGACTTGGCTCTTATTTCTAGCAGCTAGATGCTCATTAAGCATCATTACAATATTTCATAGCTCCTTAAAGCTATCATAACTGCGTTCCACCAATGCTACTACTAGTGATATCATCAAATTTGAATTTATCCACAGATGATATGAACAGTAGTGACATCTAACTTCAAATCTCAGTGTTTGAATATTTCATTTAAATATATATATATATATATATTATAGTACTTTATTCTTTTATTCTTTTATTTGTTTCAGTCATTCGACTGCGGCCATTCTAGAGCTGGAGCACCACCTTTAGTCGAACAAATCGATCCCTAGTACTTATTCTTAGTAAGCCTAATACTTATTCTATCGGACTCTTAGGCCGAACCGCTAGCTTACGGGGACGTAAACACAGATACACAAACATATAAATATACATAATATATACAACGGGATATTTTCAGTTTCCGTCTACCAAATACACTCACAAGGTTTTAGTCAGCCCGAGGCTATAGTAGAAGACAACTAAACAAGGCACCAGGCAATGCGACTGAACCCAGAACCATGTGGTTGAGAAGCAAGCTACCTACCATACAGCCACTCCTGTGCATATATATATATATATA
>NC_068986.1:13799412-13799624 GCF_001194135.2 Octopus bimaculoides | reverse complement strand
AGCTCGATAGATAGATAGATACGTACATACGTACATACATACACACATACGTATATACATACAAACATACATACATACAAACATACATGCATGCATATATACATAAATACATGCGCACATGGATAAATGGATGGATGGAGGGATGTATATCGATATACTAATATATACATATATTTACAAATTACTATATATTATACATGTAGTATATATAT
>NC_068986.1:13798353-13798920 GCF_001194135.2 Octopus bimaculoides | reverse complement strand
GTGAAAAAAAAAACAGATATATGTACATACATGCATACATGAAAATACAGAAAAATATACATTTCTACCTAAATATTCTTTCTACAATTCCATATTTCTTTTTTATTCCATCCCCCCCTCCTTTTCACATCATTATTTTTATTTCTACATTATTGACACGATGAATAATGTTTTTGTTAGATAATTATATTTCTTTCCCTCTCACAATCTTTTATTATCGCCTAAAAATAACGTTTTCAATTGCTAGTTACGATATTTTCATTTTTCTTTCCTTTTTTTTTTTTTTCAAATTCATTTACGTTTTTGCAGTAACTTATTTTCGTCATTATATAAACTTGTGTGCGTCACACATTTACTCTGTACGTTTATGAGATTGTTTACAAGGAGGGAAGTGTGAATGTATATATGTATATATATATGGATTCTTGCGGGCTTATGTGGTTATGATTGATGTGCCTGTGTTAGTGTTTCCACATATGCTTTTGTATGCATTTGTGTTTACGTGGGTGAGTAGGTGAACTGTATGTGAATATGTGGTTTTAGTATAGGTACAGATATGTATAAGCA
>NC_068986.1:13797030-13798343 GCF_001194135.2 Octopus bimaculoides | reverse complement strand
ATATATATATATATATATATATATATATATATATATATATATATATGTGTGTGTGTGTGTGTGTGTGTGTGTGTAAACACTATATGAATATATGCGTATGTAAATGCATGTGTATGGTAATTACCTACACTATACGTTTCAGTTAATTACCACGCATACACATGTGGTGTGTGTGTGAGTGTGTGTAATTGCATTACTTGTATACGTGTGCGTTCCGTTTGAGTGTTGTAGTTTACATGCCATAAATTAGAAAGTGTTGATGGAGACCATCTCTGTTGTCTGTAATGTCTGCCTTAATTGTGAATATATCACAATATAATTAAGTCTATAACAGTTACGGTTGCATGCATGTATTCCAATCGATACACTAATGATTGCTTCTGACCCCACTGTGTGGTCAAAATGTTAACTTTAAAAATACGTGGCTCTGAGTTTGAGCCTGCTCGGTGCTACCGTGGAATAATTATTTTGCTGGTATTTTGCATGAATTTTTACCTGTTTATTATATCTTAAGTGAAGGAGACTACGTCAAGTAGTTAAAAAAATCGCTTTGCAGTCAGATTCTGTGTTGGATTCTAATGAATGGCCTTCCCGTTGTCTTAGGGCTTTTCTTTTGCTCTGGGAACTATAATACATACATATATATACCTATGTATACATTTACACAGTGGAGGCGCAATGGTTCAGTTGTTAGGGCGGCGGACTCGCGGTCGTAGGATCACGATTTCGATTCCCAGATCGGGCGTTGTGAGTGTTTATTGAGCGAAAACTCCGAATGCTCTGCGAGGCTCCGGCAAGGGATGGTGGCGAACCCTGCTGTAGACTTTCACCACAGCTTTCTCTCACCCTTTCGTCCTGATCCTGTTGTACCTGTATTTCAAAGAGCCAGCCTTTGTCACACTCTCTGTCACGCTGAATCTCCCCGAGAACTACGTTAAGAGTACACATGTCTGTGGAGTGCTCAGCCACTTGTACGCTGATTTCACGAGCAGGCTGTTCTGTTGATCGGATCAACTGGAAACCTCATCGTCATAACCGACGGAGTGCCACATTTATAATAATATATTATTTTACTTTCTTTTACTTGTTTCAGTCATCTGACTGCAGCCATGCTGGAGCACCACCTTTAGTCGAACAAATCGACTCCAGGACTTATTCTTCGTAAGCCTAGTACTTAATCTATTGGTATTTTTTGTCGAACCGCTGAGAATGGCGGATGTAAACACACCAACATCGGTTGTCAAGCGATGGTGGGTTGGACAAATACAGATACACGCACAAATACACATACACACACACACGCACACACACAC
>NC_068986.1:13793877-13797020 GCF_001194135.2 Octopus bimaculoides | reverse complement strand
TATATATATATATAAGTACATATAAAGAATAAAATGTTTCGAATGGTACAATAATGCACTATAATACAAAAAATGGACTATATACCTGTTGTAATTTAAATATCCATAGTCTAATAATATTTCGGAATAAAATTCCTCCCTCAGATATCCCTAGGAATTGATGGAGTCGCTGCTATAATCGGTTTTCTAACGGTTTTTCTTCTTCTTCCGGAAGCATCTCAGCAGTGGCCTCACGAAGCTCCTTCCAGAATTCCTCATGAGAAGTGCGTGAGGTCGGCCATGTTTCAATCTCGTGTACGCTGGCACATCTGTAGCGCTGTGATGGAGTCGCTGTTATAATCGGTTTTCTAACGGCTTTTCTTCTTCTTCCCGGAGCGTCTCAGCAGTGGCCTCACGAAGCTCCTTCCGGAATGCCTCATGAGAAGTGCGTGAGGTTGGCCATGTCTTAATCTCGTGACCAAATTGAAATGAAGAGGACAATCAAGGAAAGCTTGGAAGAGCAGTGTGACCAGTAAACACATAGGACATTTAAGGCGGAGAGCTGGCTGAATCATTAGCACGCCGGGCAAAATGCTTAGTGGCATTTCTTCCGTCTTTACATCCTGAGTTCAAATGCTGCCGAAGCCGAATTTGCCTTTCATCCTTTCTGGGTCGATAAAATAAGTACCAGCTGGATAATGGAGGTCGATGTAATCGAATTACCTCCTCCCCAGAAGTTGCTGACCTTGCGTCAAACTTTGAAACCAATATATAGGGCATGTAACTATCTGGATGATAAATGAATAAAGCGTAGCTTTCCAAATCTGTTGGTTAACTAATTTGTTTCCACAGAATTTTATAACGGCGCCATCTTGTCTCCTTGAATTTACAGAATATAATAAAAAAAAAAAAACCTACGAATCTTGTTCTTCAAAAGCAATTTAAACTCAGATTAATATTTCTTCTTTTTTACTGGATCAACCCAGAAGGTTTGAAAACATACTAAAGTATATACTGCCTTCAATTTATCCTCAAAATTTCGATTTTTATATCAATTTTTTTTTTATCTCGGTGAGGTTAAGGACGATGTATAAAGACATTTCATTATAAAAACTTATAACGCATCATATTTTAAACTGGTTTTGTCTCTTTACATAATCTTATTCATATCACAGTCACTATCTGGTTTTTACTCATTCATTCTATATATCTATCTCTCTATCTGTCTATCTATCTATCTATCTATCTATCTATCTATCTATCTATCTACTCCTCTCCTTTATTTCACCACGTGCATTCCTTGTATTCAAGAAATTCTTCACATAAATACAATTTGAACCTAACTTCACACTGCATCGCTTTATTTTCTTCTTCGCAATTTCTTTTTAATTCCTTCTTTTGTTGTTCGTATTTTTCATTCTTTGTGGTAAAATGGTTTGGTATTATATTATAATTGTATTCATTATATGTAACTTTTTCACGCTTTCTGTTTCTCGATATATTATTAATATCAACTTCATTTTTTTTCTGCCTTCACAGCTACATTCCTCGCTTACACACACATACATACTCTCACTTCCTCTCTCAGTCTTTTCCATTCACTCCCTCCCCCCACTCTCTCTCTCTCTCTCTTTCTCTCTCTCTCTCTCTCTCACTTTCTCATGATCTTAATCTTTTCCAATGTTTCTTCAAATCATTTTTCCAGAGCGAATCTTTTGCTTTTTTCCCCGTATGTTTTCCGAGAATAGTAATGTTTTATGCGCGCGCGCGTGTGTGTGTGTGTGTGATCCTATCTATTACGACTCGATATATGCGATTGTCTGTGGCCGCTTATGTATGTGTGTATACGTGTATGATGTCATATTCTTTTCTATATTTCGTATTTGAGTTCAACATCCATATACCAAAGCAAATGCAGTTTTCACACACAAACACACATACACACACATACACACACACACACACACACACACACACACACACACACACACACACACACACACACACACACACACACACACACATAGATAGATAAATCTGTTATTTAACTGTCTTGCTTGTTTCAGTCATTTGACTGCGGCCATGCTGGAGTACCATCTTAAAGGGCTTTAGTCAAAGAAATCTACCTCAGGACTTATTCTTTGTAAGCCTAGTACATATTTCATCGGTCTCTTTTACCGCGCCGCTGCGTGACGGGGGCGTAAACACACGAATATCGTTCGTCAATCGATTCTGATGGGAGGGGGGACAAACATAGACACATAATATATATATTGAAAAGACCGTTAGTTGAAAGGACCAATGAAACAAAACCAATTTCAGGTGTGTGTCTATCAAAGTAATTTTATATTTATGCATATAACATTAGTTTTGTTCTATTCTCAACAAAAGCTGTCCGACGAACGGGGACACATGAAACTCTGAGTAACCGTTTTTGTGATGTCTTTGCGGGTTTATGGAAGCAACGGTCTTCGAAGACTCATATTGTCGTTGGTTTCTCGAAATGGGGAATAGATAGACAGCCGACAACTGATGAAGGGTGATTCTTTGTATTCTGTGTATTACTTGGCTTGTTTTCCTTTTCTCTCTCGTTGTTTGCATAAAATAACAGACATCTCTTCAACACACGTTACAAGACAGGAGATGAAGGAAGGAAAGGTCGGTCATTCCCCTAAAATTCTGTATAAATACTTAAATACGATTCTTTCTGAATATACGCTTCTATGCAATCATGATTTTTGATGAACTTATAATAATTATAAATTTACTTTACTATCTATTTTG
The DNA here is from genome assembly GCF_001194135.2 of Octopus bimaculoides. Taxonomy (NCBI): domain Eukaryota; kingdom Metazoa; phylum Mollusca; class Cephalopoda; order Octopoda; family Octopodidae; genus Octopus; species Octopus bimaculoides. Next base: position 13,794,257 of record NC_068986.1, on the reverse strand, counting down.
AATACTTTTACGCTTATGTGCAGATTTGCATGTTTTGTTTTATGTATCCTCTCATGCATATCTAGACTTGCTAATATGTACTTAAACGATAAACTTCTGGAAAGTTTTACAGATTTTTCCAGTTCCTGTGATAGCTTGGATCAGTAGTCTTCGAATCAGTTTTCTCCTTTCTGGTTTTGAGAATCCTAATTTCTCAAGATTGGTATTTAGGCAGCATGTTACATATCCGAGTATGTATGTATGTATGTATGTATGTATGTATGTATGTATGTATGTATGCCTCTTCTATTTTTTTAATTATTATAAACCTTCCACTGAGGAGGGAGCCGATTTCCAACAAAGGTACAAGGCTTCATCTTTGGGATGTAGTTAACACAGGA
>NC_068986.1:13792898-13793842 GCF_001194135.2 Octopus bimaculoides | reverse complement strand
AAAAGTCTTGCATATTTTTACTGTTCCAGTCACAATTTGCTCTTGTAATGTAAGAATTAGCCGGACGATTTCTCTTTCTGAAAATCCCAGTTTATCCAGATTCTCTTTTTAAGCATTTACTAACAAAATCTAGTGCTCCAATTATTATTGATATGAATATGAATTCATAGTCTGGATATAGAAGCTGGGGGTTTCGAAGCGGTTGTCCATAGATATCCTCTTTTTCTTTGATTTTCAAAGAGATACTTATATCTGCAGGGCAGTTGACTTCTATGATGGTACATACCTTTGCCCCTCTGTCCCAAACAACAACATCCGGCCTGATATGTTTACATTTGACAGAGGTTTTGATGGGAATATTCCACCAGTATTCCTTGATGTATGCATGTGTGTGTATGTAAGTAAGTATGTATATATGTATGTATGTGTGTATGTATGTATGTATGTATGTATGTATGTGTGTATGTATGCTTGTATGTGTGTATAACAGGCTCTTTTTTAAGTTTTCATCAACCAAATCCATTCACAAGGCTCCGGTTTGCCTGTGTCTATACAAGAAGTTACTTCTCCAAAGATACTACACAGTGGGAATGAACCCGAAACCAGATGGTCAGGAAGCAAAGATCTTACCACACGACCACACCAACATCCATTGTAAAATTTTTTTCCTAAACATATCTTTTCTAATATAGGCACGGAGCCTGCAATTTTAAGAGAGGAAACTATTCGATTACATCAACCCCAATGCGTAACTGGCACTTATTTTATCAACCCCCAAAAGGATGAAAGGCAAAGTCGACCTCGGCAGAATTCGAACTCAGAACGTAGAGACGAAGGAAATGCAACTAAGTATTTTTTTTCCGGCGTATTAATGATTTTGCCAGCTTTGCAGCACGTATACATATCAAAAGATAATTTGGCCACTACCGCCGGGGTGCCTTCGG
>NC_068986.1:13789405-13791886 GCF_001194135.2 Octopus bimaculoides | reverse complement strand
TATATATATACATGTATACGTATACACACATACACACATATACACACACATACATAGATATACATGCATATATCTATGAACATATATATGCATGTACATGTTTGTATGTCTATAATGAAATATACACACATACGTATATGTATATACATATATAGACGCATATATATATACATACATACAAAAATACATACATATATCTATACATATATACATATAATATATATATATTTATATATATATATATATATATATATAGAGAGAGAGAGAGAGAGAGAGAGAGAGAGAGAGAGAGAGAGATAGATAGATAGATACACACACGCGCAGACACATATGCACACACATATACACACATATATATACACACACACACATTTATGTTTTCACACGAAGCCGCACACATACCGACTGATATGTATATATTATGTATATAAATGTTCATACATTTGTAACGTATGTCCAATGGCGCGGGCTTGACTATATACTGGAAAATTTCCATTCACCTAGTAACCACAAGATCGGAAGTTCTAACTCACAGCACACCATATTGAGTAACTGTATTTTATGGTAGCTCTAGGCTTAACAAACATTGTGAATGGAATTTGGTGCACGGAAAGTTGTGTCATAAAATGCGTTCCGTGTGTTTATGTGTGTATGTGTGTGTGTGTGTGTGTGTGTGTGTGTGTATCTTTTTATCATTTACTCGTTTCACTCATTGAACTGCACCTACATATATATAATGTACGTGTGTGTGTGTGTGTGTGTGTGTGTGTGTTATAAAAATCATATACATAATTATAACGAGATTGGCTATACGCCTCTCTCCACGCGCTAGAAATAGACGCCAAAAGACGCTAATATCACCTTAAAAACTCCAAAAAATAAAACACGAGCCGTAGCTACAGCGCGTTTCTATTATTAACTGTTTTTTTTTATATGAGTCAGACCTCCAAACCACTTAGGATCTCTGAAAAATCCTAGAGGCACATTCATTATCCAAGCCTTACCTGCTCATCCCTACATAACACTGAAGAGATAGAGACAACCTGGACGATTTCGTTGCCTCTTGGCAGAAACGGCCGTAAGAAACTAGCACCTACACACCCATTCGGTTTTGCTGACAATCTGTTCATTTACTCATTCGCTCATTTACTCAATTAATCACCTGTTCCTATATGATTATATGCTTCCACACCCTTGCTTTTGCTATTAACTCTTTCTATTTCATAATCTGTATCACTAATACATGTGTATGTATTTATCTAATACATTGGAATAAATAGACATACTGGAATGTTTACCAGCTGATGTCTGTCGATTTTATATCCTCTCTACTTTCTTATTTGCTGTATAAATCAAGGGAAAACCACTTTTTACCTCTGCCCATATATAACACTCAATTGCGAGATTGCCACGCAATAACTAGCCCTTGGTGATGAATATTTAGGTACACTATTAGCAGTATATTGGATAGGTACTATCTCTTAGTTGGTTTTTCAACCTCTGACTCACTCAGAAATGTGTGTGTGTGTGTGTGTGTGTGTGTGTGTGTGTGTGTGTGTGTGAGTGTGTGAGTGTGTGTGTGTATACATACATATATATGTATATATTTAAATGTATATGTACATACACATATATATATGTACTTACCAGAATTTCGTCCACTTTTACGTTTCGAATTCAAATTCCATCAAAGTCGACTTTGCCTTGTGATTATAGTAGAAAGGATTATTATTATTATTATTATTACTATTATTATTATTATTATTATTATTATTATTATTATTATTATTATTATTGAGTGAGAGAGCAGCGCATGTAATCAAATTGACACAGGTGCAAATATACGAAGCCCAATATAACCATCATGACTACACGTCTAAGTGTACACCAGGCACATGCATCGCAAACATGTGTGCAACATGGTGATCTCATATCAAGATAAACAGCGCATGACCTTGCAGGTAGGACCCAGTTAGAATTTTCTTCAAGTCGAGTGGCCTATCCCACTCAAAAGGTCCCTGAATAAGGTTTGTTTTAAGGACGATGAACAAACCCCATGTTTCCAAAGGTGAATTATCCAAACGCCAAAGAATTCCTCTCAACACATGGCTATAATGCTCCCCCATTACTTCTGCTCGTGATCAGAGATGCACATATCGTCAGCCACTAAGGGACATGATCAGCTGGTTAAGGTCAAACAACTGACAAGCAACTCTGTGGTATTAAGCAGAATATTTGCTGTAGCCCATCTTTTTATACCAAGACAAAACAATCTACATGATAACACTTCCAATCAATTAAGGTCAAAACCCATAAGAGCCACTGGCTAGTAGGGCATCAGGTAATTTATTATTATTATTATTATTATTATTATTATTATTATTATTATTATTATTATTATTATTATTATTATTATTACTATTATTATTAAGGCGGCGAGCGGGCAGAATCGATAGCGCATTAAACAAAATGTTTAGCGGT
>NC_068986.1:13788113-13789363 GCF_001194135.2 Octopus bimaculoides | reverse complement strand
ATTATTATTATTATTATTATTATTATTATTATTATTATTATTATTATTATTATTATTATTGTTGTTGTTGTTGTTATTTACTTTTAATCTGCATGTTTGTTACACTCACTCGCCGGGACACACCCAGCGTCCTAGGGCGAGTGAAGGATAAGAGATGTTACTGTAAGACTGAAAGCTTGGGGAGGGTAAGTTGCTGGAGTAGTAGCGAAATATCTTCATGTAATACAACACATACATTTAAATTGATAAGGTTTTTCTAAAGATGTGGGCAGTACTTGTCAGCAAAATCTTTTGGATTTCTCTGAGACATGGTTCTCTCAGGATATTGTCTACATGTTTCTGACATCCATTTTATCATACTTAGGGCACCAACAATACCAGGAATAGTCTTTACTTTAAGATGCCACATCCTTTGTATTTCAATTTCCAGGTCCTTATATTTACTAAGTTTATCAAATCCCTTTACAGATATGTTTTTTAATAGTGGAAACACATCTATTAGTCTACAAGTATTACTTTTCCATGTCTTTAATGACTATGTCTGGTCGATTAGCCTGGATGGTTCTGTCAGTGTTGACTGGAACACCCTAGAGAATAGTGACATTTTTACCTTCAACGACAGGCTCAGGATGATGTTCATACTAGTATGCAGGAGGGTTGATTTTTGTAGTTTTTACATATTTTCCAATGTAAATACTGTCCTACCCTATCGTGGCGATTTTTGTATTCATTTGTTGTTAGCACAGAACATCCCGAAACGAGATGGTCTATTGTGTTGTCAAATTTGTCACAGAATCTGCATTTGGGATCAGAACCGTTTGAAGAAAGTTTGCCGAATAGATTTCGATAAGCAAGTTTTGATTTTGTGCCGCCAATATGAAACCTTCAGTTCCTGTTTTCAGTCCTGAACTCCTCAGCCACTGATGGGTTGTTGCTTGGTCTAGATCAGCATTTCGGCTTCGAAGTATATGCTGTCCATGCTGGAGCTTCTGTCTCCACTGCTTCTCAATTTGTTTCTTCCCGTTCTTTTCTGCAATCAACTTGATTTATATATAAATCATAAACATACATTCAGGCGCACCCCCTCATATATAGGTACAGATAGATATATATATATATAGATAGATAGATAGATAGATAGATAGATAGATAGATAGATAGATATTAATTGAGCATATTAATCAATTTTAATTATCTACTTTTTATATGTAGTTCAGTCAGTAAGCATTCACAAATTACATAGATGTATG
>NC_068986.1:13787495-13787974 GCF_001194135.2 Octopus bimaculoides | reverse complement strand
ATATATATATATATATATATATATATATATATATAATCACATAAATGTATATATATGTATGTATATATTCATATATGTATTTGTATGTATGTTTCTCAACTGCCATAAAAATATTGTTTATTATATGCAATAACTTTATAATTATAAACTAGATGTTATGTGTGTGTTTGTGTCTATTCAAAGGAATAAAACAGATGCAGATAAACAATATTGAAACGATTTCTTTTATCTGTTAAAACAAAGTAAAAATAGCTTTGGTATTTAGCTTTAATTAATCTCTATAAATTGATGCATAAAATTGGTAAATGCCGAGAGCTTGCGCTTATTATACATACATACATACATACATACATACATACATACATACATACATACATGCATACATACATACATACATACATACATACATACATACATACATACAAACATACATATATATACATATATATATATATATATATATATATATAGAGAGAGAG
>NC_068986.1:13781764-13782614 GCF_001194135.2 Octopus bimaculoides | reverse complement strand
ATATACATGCTTGTATATGTCTGCCGTTATATTATGATCACTAATAATAATAATAATAATAATAATAATAATAATAACAACAGCAACAATAATTACAATCTGCAGCACCAGCATTTGCGCCTGCGCCAGCTCCAGTACCACCACTTGCTATCAAAAACGTCTTTAGATTTTGAAAGCTCTTCATGAAGATCGCACATGTTAAAACTGATGATAACAAAGTCATGAATATTCACACTTAGAAATAGCATTGAAATTATCGTTTGCCTCAAAGCATGCACTCTATAATTAAGATTCAGACGTTTCATTGTATATATATATATTGACTTTATGGAAATTGCTTCTCTTCTCACGCCGTCCTTTTTCTGGTTTGTAAATGTGCGGCATGTTTAATGAAATTACGTAATACTAGCAAAATTCTGGTGAGATTTTGAAAAATATTCAATAAATTTCTGCATTTCAAATCGCTTTAACGCAACTGTAGAGTTGAATTCATACTGGCATTAAGAACTAACAACACAATTTCCTCTCATATCTCCAGACTTATTATAACAGATACAGTACTAACGTCTGAAAATAACCTCATATCTGTCCCTTTTTCTCTTTTACATACATTTCAATTTGCTTGCATGGATTCGTCCGTGTGTGTGTGTGTGTGTGTGTACTTATGTATATATATATATATAATGCAAGAGAGTTAGGGGTTGAAGATTCAACCCACTATCCAATATACGGCTGGGAGGGTACCCAATTAGTGTTACACTAGTGTTATACCAAGTGTAAAAAGTGGGTGCGGGTAAAAGGGGGTTATTTTACCCTAAATTTATATAGCAATAATATATATATATATATA
>NC_068986.1:13772549-13781599 GCF_001194135.2 Octopus bimaculoides | reverse complement strand
TATATATATGCGTTTCTAGAAGGTATATCTTAGCGGGAATTTGGAATAAAATACCGGACACATCATAGACCTTTCTAGTGATGGTTTATGTAACTCTGATATTCGGAAGGCACTGGTTATATTCACTGTGAAGTTAATTACCTCCCCTGTGTTTCTCTGTCTTTTTCTTAACGCTCTTAATCGATTGCACAGAACACAGATACAAAACCGTCTTGTTGTTTTTAACAGCTTAATCAATATCGAAATGAATAAGTATTTTGGCCAGGAAGATCTGGGTAACTGCATTTCACAAGGTTTTTTGTGGTTTTTGTTATAATATTATGTATGTATGTTATTGCTCAGTTTTATTTCAAAATTTCTTGCCGATAGAGAAAGAGCCGGTTTCTAACCTAGATTCAAGGCTTCTTCATTGGAATTTCAACATCAACACCAGAATATTTTTGTATGTATGTATGTATGTATGTATATATATTCTTTTATTCTCTTATTATTTTATTAGTTTCAGTCATTTGACTGCGGTCATGCTGAAACACGGCCTTTAGTGGAGCAAATCGCCCCCAGGATTTATTCTTTGTAAGCCTAGTACTTATGCTATCGATATATAAATATATATACGGCGGGCTTCTTTCAGTTTCCGTCTACCAAATCCACTCACAAGGCTTTGGTCGGCTCGAGGCGATAGTAGAAGACACTTGTCCAAGGTGCCAGGCAGTGGGAATGAACCCGGAACTATGTGGTTGGTAAGAAAGCTACTTATATATGTACATATGTATATATATATACTTTATTTAAAAGCAGCAGAAATATAACAAAAGACTGTTACTCTGAGTTTCACGTTCCCGTTCATCGGACAGTTTTGTTAGAAATGGAAAGGAATAACAATGCAATCAAAAGTAATATAAAATTTGAAACACATAGATCTGTTTCATTGGTCGTTTCAAATAACGGTCATGGGTGCATAATGAACAATATTCGATATTTTTTTTAAAATAGGATGAATCTATATTAAATTCATTTGTTTTGTTCATTATGCATCCATGACCGTTATTTGAAACGACCAATCAAACAGATTTATGTGTTTCAAATTTTATATTACTTTTGATTGCATTTTTATTCCTTTCCATTTCTAACAAAACTGTCCGATGAACGGGAACGTGAAACTCAGAGTAACAGTCTTTTGTTATATTTCTGCTGCTTTTAAATAAAGCATATTACTCTACCTCTGGTATTTGAGTACTCTTTTTTCCACCTTGTTGCACATTTTATGTGCTTATTCCGGTATGTGTGTGTGTGTGTGTGTGTGTGTGTGTGTGTGTGTGTGTGTGTGTGTGTGTGTGTGTGTGTGTGTGTGTGTGTGTGTGTGTGTGTGTGTGTATTTATATATATAGTTGGACGCTAGCTTTTTTTATGGTGTGATCCGCTTCTATTTGTTCACCATTCAACCATAAAGCAAAATAGAGCAATTTTCGTCAGGTGTTTCAGATTGTTATTGGAGGTGTGGGGCGTGGGGAATAGACGAACTTCTGAAAATGTGAACAGGAATCCAAGTGTTTTAACATCACAGCTATTGCGGTTCGTCTGAACCCTTATTTTGTATCACAACAAATTGGGCTTCATTACGGTCATTGACACAACAGAACCTTATACCGAATAATATCAGTTATATCTCATAACAGCAATTATTTCTCAAAGTGTCCATTATGTCACTTCAGAGACATCTACGGTTACTATCTCACATCCCAACTTACGTGTACCGTGAGATACAATGTTTGTGTTGTGTTATCATACATTGTCCACCATCCCAGCATTACCCTTTTAGAATTTCAAATTAATGCTTATTTATTCGCATTGATTTCAACTAATCTTGCATAATTTTTGTAGCTCTAAGATTTTGATGAGGTAACTGTTAAATTTGAGATTGTAAGAGGGTCGGTGTAAGAGGTCAGATCTGGTCAGTTTGAGCATAACACAAGTGGAATATTTTGGCCGGATCTGACCCGATTTGGCTGACTTTAATGCTAAAGGATTAATGTTATAATCACGGCGGGATTGTACCTTTTCATGTTGATTTTAATACTAAATCACAACAAATGTGGGATATCATCACCGTTGCGTTTCACATTGTCTTGATGTACAGTGTGATGCTCTCGTGATCGCAAGATTGTGGTTTCGATTCCCAGACAGGGAAAGAAGTGTTCATTTATTTCTTGAGTACTTCATTCAATAAACGAAGTTGTTCATAAGCTGTAAACTTTATTTGACGTCGCTCTAGTCCCCATTGCCGTAAATGAATAACCCTGCAACAAATCGGCGTCCCATTCAGGCGTAGTTGGAATATTGTGATCATGGTCAATTATACGCCCTTGAAACCGAGTAGCTGGTCTTGTGAAGCCTAGGATTTAAGACGGTAATGTCTAGAAACTGATGATATGTCTCACGACATCCCTCCTACCTCAATACTTTGACTGTGTCCCACATTTTTGAATCAACACCACTACTCACTAACTACATGACTCCCAGTGAAACTATTACCTCATAACAAACATAGCGTCTTTGTGACCTCCGTCCGTAAACTTCGCAGCACAAACCCATTCTTATTATTATTCACAAAGCAAAGTTTACTTAACACAAAAATTTGTTGAATCAATCAGGTTTTAAGTATGCATTAGTAGATAGAAATCACAACATAGTTCAAAGGAAAAAGCTATGAAATACAACGGCCAGTACAAAAGAAAATACAAACTATATAAAACTGCATAAAAATATATCGATCGCATATTTTTTATAGATTTCTTACATTAAATTATACGCAGAGTATCACGAAAAATAACTAAGTTTATATCGGTTTGAGCATTGTATATAGAGGACGTTATACATAAATTAGTGAACGAAATTTTGCTCATGTATATTTGAATGCAGTCAACAAGTGCGGAAGCATCCGGGATCTCAGGATCTCTTCGGCCTAGACCAGTGGTTTTCAACTGGCGTCCATAATAAGCCCTGATGATCCATATAAGAATTTTGGGGGTCCATGCAAGGAAATAATAAATTGGGGATCCACAATAAAATTTTAAGGGCCCCTGAGAAAATCTTGTTTTAGTTGTTTGTATTGGTATGTACTACAAGAAACAGCTTGGTTTCTTTCTCTGGCGTTTTACATAGTTCAACCTACACAAGTTAATGGAGGGGGGGAACAAAATAAGAATGTTGAAAGACGTTTCTATAAAACTAGTTTTCAAACATGGAATGGCTATGGGGGTCCACCAGAACAAAATAGTAACCAAAGGGTCCATGAGTATAAAAAGTGGTTGCGAACCCCTGGCCTAGACTGTGATGCAAGAACTCAATCATATCAAAAGCCATCAGAACGAGCTCCGACAATTAATTTCAGGTGATGCCTATAAGCGGTGGCTTCTATGCTCGAGAAGCGTTACAACTTTGCCTCATAAACGGCGGAAATGGGGAAAGCGTAGCATGTAGAAACGAAGATTACTATAAGCATTTCATGTGTGTGTTTGAGTGTGTGTGTGTGTGTGTGTGTGTGTGTGTGTGTGTGTGTGTTTGAGTGTGTGTGTGTGTGTGTGTGTGTGTGTGTGTGTGTGTGTGTGTGTATGCATGTCTGTATGTGTGTGTATGTGTGTGTGTGTGAAGGCTCGCGCACAAGTGAATCGCAGTTTGTCTCACAATCATAATATCGTGGTTTCAATTCCTGGACATGGTGGCGCATTGCCTCCTTCGGGAAAGTGCTTCGTTTCGCTTTACTCCAACCTACACAACCCTTTCTTCCTCTCCCTGTCACATCCTAGAGGTGGAGCCGGGTACAAGGCTGAGGGAGTTGAAATGGTGCGTGCGTGCGTGCGTGCGTGCTTGTGCGCGTATATGTGTATGTATGTGCGCGCGTGCGTGCGTGCGTGCGTGTATCTGTGTCTGTTTGTCTGCCTGCCTGAGACTGCGTCGTCACAGCGAAAGCAGGTGACGTTTCTTTACTTGTTATGACAGATTCAGAAAGTTCGAACAATTAAACAACTTCTGAATGATTATGGTTTCTTTCTCTTTCGTTGCGTCTCTCAACAAACGCTTCACATATATTATGGCAACACGATGCAGTTTAAGTTTTTATTTCAGAATTTCGCAGCACAAACTTTTACAAGTGCTTACTTCTTCGGAGACTTCACAGACAGTTTTGTTGCAACATTAGAAAAGTTTCTGCATAAGTTTTATCCAATTCAAAACAGAATCTCGCGCAAACACGTCACTCGTTGCGTTTTTCCTAAAGCAATCTTACAAAGAAGAAAATGTCGGCTGTGTTTCTGTCTCAGTGGAAACAACACCGTAACTCTGCTCTGATATTTTCTAATATTACCTGGAGCAGACGTTTGAACATAAAGTTAGACAGGACCTTCCCAGTAGTGGACTGGTATGCTATAACTTTATTGTTAGAACATACATATGAGGGTCGGCTGAAAAGTTCATAGGCTGACCAAAATACTCTCATGGAATGTGACCTAATGAAGTTTACTTTTCAATATAGTCCCCCTTTCATTCCACACATGTCTTCCATCGGTGTTGCAGTGCTTGGATCCCATTGGCGAAGAATTTTCCACCTGTTGGACAAAAAAGTCAGCAACAGCAGATATGACGTCATCGTCACTACGATGCTGGTTCCTAGGTAAGTGCTTTTCGCATGTTAGGGAACAGATGACACTTAGATGAGGGTCAAATCAGAATAGGGAGGATGATCAACAGTTCAAAGCCAGTCACGCACAACAGCCATTGAAATCAAAGACGTGTGTACTGGAGCATTGTCCTGATGAAACAAGACGCCATTTGTCAGTCTTCCTGGGCGTTTGATCTCGATAGCCTTTCGTAATTATCTCAGCAAGTTGGCATAGTACTTTTCATTAATAGTATGACTTTTTTGAAGATAGTCAATAAACACAACGTCTTTTGCATCTCAATAAACTGAGGCCATCACCTTCCCTGCAGATGAAACGAACTTGGCCTTCTTTGGAGCAAGTGAGGAGGCGTGTTTCCTCTGCATGGGTTGTCTCTTTGTCTCTGGCTCAAATTGATGAAACCAACACTTATCTTTCCTTAGGAAACGTTCAAAGAAATCAGTTGGATCTGCTTCAAACAATGTCAGATTTTCTTGTGATGTGGTGAACCTGGAGCGCTTTTGATCAGGTGTCGGAAGACGTGACACCCACCGAGCAGAAACGTTTGTCATTCCACTTTCATTGTGCAGAATATCCTCAACTCTCTCATGGTGGGATATGCTAATAGCACTGGCTATTTGATTTATAGTCAGTCTCCTGTCATCCATTACCATATGGTGTACAAGATCAATGTTTTCCTTGGTGGTGGCAGTTGCAGAATGTTCAGACCTTGGGTCACCTGCAAGATTCTTTCTTCCTCGTCTAAATTCAGCTGTCCACTTTTGCAGTGTTAATAAAGCTGGAGCATGTGTAGCAACTACGTCAGCATGAATGTCCTTGGGGACCAAAGCCGTTTTTCTACAGGTATTTGAAAACATCACGGTACTAAATTTTGTCAGTTTTCAAGAGAAGTCGCTACTATTTATTTTTGTAATCTTCTTCGAATAGTCAGATATTAGTTTACCTGGAAAGAAACAATGCAGTTATTAATGAGAAGAACAGAAATGAGCGCATACAAGATTTCACAGCTCTAGCCAACCTATGAATAGTCAACCTATGAAATTTTCGGCCCTCCCTCTTATATCTCCTTTGTTTTTGCAACAATCAAATATTGGGAAATATACTCCTGATTCGGCGCCCTTGTTAGGAAGTGATTAGTTGCAAAGATAACCACACACCTTCCGGATCTCGTCCGGCCTAAGAGCGTTACTATTTCCCAGTGTTTCTGACTGCAGCAATAATAAGCAATAAAAAGTTGGCGGCATATCCAGTTGAAGATTTGCATAAATTTCCCAAAATTCATATTTGACTGCTGAATCTATGCCATAGAACCACCCAAAACTAGACACCAATATTTAAGCAATATCCAAGCTTAATTGGGTTACCTATGAAGAAAACAACACAATATCAATGTTAGTGATCGCCAAAGACTATGAATTCACAAATACCTTTCACTTTACAACAATAAAGGACAATCCTGAATAACGAGGCTAAAATATAAGAAATTCACTATCAAGCATAACAATTGTGTATTATGCTATCAAGCATAACAATTGTGTATTCAATTGTGTATTCGGCAGCCCAAACAGATATCACCATGGTTTCGTCACTTGTGTAGTACCATTCAATTTGGCAGTGTCCACAGCGTGGAATTTTTAACATGTTTAAGAGGTGACTGAAGTGTTTCTGAGCATTTACTTATGGCGGGGCTCTATACTGAGAGTAGAGTAAAATTTATTGCAAAGATCAGACTGCACATGGTGATAAGCGAAACTTCAACTTATAGTTGCCTTGATCACCACAATAAACAGATGGGTATATATTTCCGTTGAAAATAGTGGTAGGAGCTTTGATGAAATTTAAATATAGCGTGTGATTATTAGTACTAAGTTTAATTTTATACAAAGGAGGTTTTTACTTGTCTGTAACAAGAGATTAGCCCAACTGAGTATTTTTGTTCGTCTTCCTCATTACTCCACCGAATACAGGGTGGGTGGTATTAAGAATTGTTTTAGTATATCACGCAACTCAGCGAAATTATTATTATTTTTGTTTGTTTATAACGCATTAAACAGATTTCTTCAGAAGAAAAAGCGTCTTTGAGGAAGACTTCACTCTACCAAATTCACTTTTACTGAAAAGAAAATTCGGTCGTAAAATATCCTAATTGTTAAAAAGAAATTTCCTTTTGAAGACACACGGGAATTTTACTGGAAAGATTATTTAGCAAAGTTTGAAAATTACGGAAAAAAATGGAGGGCAGAGAATTTTCTTTTGTTTTGCATAACAAGCAAAGTGCAAAGAGAAGAGAGTTGACGAGAAAATATTTGTGAAGATTTAAGTTGAAATAACCATAATCAGAATATAAACATATTATTCCCACTTGAAGAGCTAGTTACAGCCATATCGAATTAAACTTATTGTTGAAAATTGCTGGCTGTTATTGGCACATTTCGTTTTGTTAAAAGAAAATTATGGGGAACTACGTAACATTTCCAATAAAACTAACAGGTTTTATAGCTGCGTTAGCATTAGCTATTGCTAATATTATACACAAATATCGGGCGGGGAGCTGGCAGAATCGTTATGGTGGCGGGCGAAATGCTTAGCGGTATTTCGTCTGCCGTTACCTTCTGAGTTCCAATTCCGCCGAGGTCGACTTTGCCTTTCATCCTTTCGGGGTCGATGAATTAAGTACCAGTTACACACTGGGGTCAATGTAATCGACTTAATCCGTTCGTCTGTCCTTGTTTGTTCCCTCTGTTTAGCCCCTTGTGGGCAATAAAGAAATAAGAATCGTTATGATGCCGGGGAAAATGGTTAGTATTTTGTCTGTGTTTATGTTCTCAGTTCTAATACCGCCGCGGTCGACTTTAACGTTCATCATTTCGTGGTCTACAAATAAAGTACGAGTTGAGCATTGGGATCAATATAATCGACTTAGCCCTTCTCCTGAACTTATTCGCCGTGTTCCAAAATTTGAAACCGATTTTATATGCATGTACAAATCACACGCAACTTATTATAATGCTGCTCTAGCTAAGGTTGGGTACCGTTAAAAAAATTCAATATATATAAGAAGCAGCCATACACAACACTGGTAATTCCTCCAGTTGTAATGCGCATTGAACACAATCACAACGTTACGGTTTGAGAACTCACTCAGATAGAAAATACAGGCCAAGAAGAATTGGTCATATCAATGAACTACCAACGAAAACTCATAGACACACGCGACATAATAATTCAACTGTTTGTTCCAATCCTGTTCAACACACTCGATCGAATAAGCCTAACAATCGATATAGGAATCAGGATGTCTTTTGGTTCAACCTGATTTCCAGTTTTCATGTTTCAACCAAGATCGCTGGAAAATTCTTTGCTACTTTGGACAAATGTTTTCCTAAATTTAATCGGTATCATGCTATTTTTAATCGACACACCGTAAAGGTATCCTACACTAACTCTGCTAATTTAGAGCAGCGTATGCATCGCATAAATAATAGCAAAATGCAACAAAGGTTCAATTACACACCTACAGGAAACGTAAACCGCACTGAAAACACCAATTACGGCCAAATTGTAATAGTAGAAATACTTATGATACAGCTAACACGGTAACAACGGCAGTAAATGGAGTTGGGACTGCCTTGCATACAAATACATACGATAAATGCAAATGCAAGGGAAAATCAAAATGTCCATTAATAAATCTCTGTATGACTAAAAATCTTGTGTATAAATGTGCAGTGCACACAAGGGGAGGGCCTGTGTTTGCACTGGGCAGACGGCTGATTTATTTAAGAATTGTTATCGTAACCATGCTGCCAGCTTTAAGACAATTAAGAAGATACATTCAACATCTTTGGCTAATTTTGTACGGTGACTGAAGGAGGATAAAATGAGGTACAGCATAACTTGGTCCATAGTAAGGCATGCAAAACCATACAATATAATTTCCAGATATCGTCACTGCTCCGAGAAATCCCTGTCTATTCTTTGAACTAACGAAAAGATAATTAATAGAATTTCTGAAAGACTCTCGAGATGCCTGTACGCATATAAATGTACTTTCGCACAATGCAGTGAGAATGAATTTTGAGTAACTGTTGACATAATTTACTTGGAGGTACGTATGACTTAATTTTACTGCTAACCTCTCCATTCTTACAAACACCAAGTAGATAACTAACTCACTTTGTGATCACATACTACACACCTTCCTTCCAACAGCAGAAGTTAGTTAGAACGCTAAAACTTAATGCACATGTACAGCAGAGTTTAAGGTTAATCTTTTGCCAAGCGGCTTTACTCTGCGTCTTTTAGCTTCGTTTCTATGTCAACAGTCCGGTTACTTCTTCATCAGACCTTGTATATATATATATATATATATAT
>NC_068986.1:13771481-13772449 GCF_001194135.2 Octopus bimaculoides | reverse complement strand
TATATATATATATTTATACACGCACACTTACGTTTACAAACATACACAAACACTTAAATGCACACACAAACACTCACACAGACATACAAGCGCGCGCTCACGCACATACACATGCACACAGTCATTATTGTCTAGAATATTTGTTAGCTGGTTAGTTTGTTTGTTTGTTCGCTACTTAAATTTTAATGTTTTTTTCATGTTCTTCTTCTTCAGAAATATATTCAATGAATAGAAAGAAATTTTCGTTTGCCGCATTACAATATTTTTAAATTATAAAATTTTTGCAGCCAGAATTTATATTCTGACTGTAAAACAATGTTGATTTTTTGATATTTTTTCGAATTATTTTGTGATGATGTTTTTGGCTATGTACGTCTGTATGTATGGAAGCCATTGGTGAGTGTGTCATTGTTTGTCCATGTTTGTGTGTGTATGCTCCTGTGTGCTGTGTTGTATTATGTTGTGTTGCGGTTTTAATATTTCTTTCGTCGATTTCCCATCACGTATAATATAACAATTCTTGAACTATGAAAAGTAGATATATACACATAAAAGGAACGTATAAGAAAAAAATATACTTTCTGTGCATTGATGTTTTCATATGTGTGCGGCTGCGTGTTTTGTTTGTATGTGTGTGAATAAATATTACGTATTTTTATGAATGTGCATCCATATTTATTTATGTATAGGTACATTTGTAGACATATTCTTGTGGGGGGGGGTGTACATGCATATGTATGCGTACGTAGATAGATAGATAGATAGATAGATAGATAGATAGATAAGCATGAATACATACATAATTTTCTCACACACACATATATAGAAGCACATTCACACATACATACATACATACATACATACATGCATACAAATAAACATGCGTACATCCTGGAAAGTATATGAGCCCATACACGAATATGAGTTTATGCATTGTTACATGTATGAAGTGTATATTTTGTATCATG
>NC_068986.1:13769540-13771250 GCF_001194135.2 Octopus bimaculoides | reverse complement strand
ACGTATGGAATTTATTTGTACCTATATATGAATGTGATACATGTAAATAATGTGTAGATAGATAGATAGATAGATAGATAGAGAGAGAGAGAGAGAGAGAGAGAGAGAGAGAGAGAGAGAGAGAGAGAGAGATGCATTATCTATATATCTGTATATATATGTAATGTATAGTTATGTATGTATATATGTATATATAGATAATTTAGCATGCAAGAATTAGACGAATACTTCCTTAAATATTCCACCAATCCAATAATTAATTAACTCTTCTGTTATTCAGTTTCTTCAGTGACACATTTTCTCAACTGGGTGGAAATTGCAAGATTTAATCAATTTAATTTTTCAAAAACATCCACGAACATGATTTCTGCACAGATTCTCTTCGGATTCCTTCGATCCAATTTTCTAGTTTTCACTCTAGTTGTCCCCACTCATGATTTAGCATCATTTGTAACATTAAATTCATTATTTGAAAAGATTGCGATATATCCGTGTATTAACAACGTTGAACGAATCGGTTCATTCGCCAAAACGTTTTGCTGGGTTCGAACGTCAATATGCTGGTTGCTGCCGAGTTTCATTCATCATTGGAAAACATTTCTTCCCTTTCGTCTAGTGGTTTCTCAACCAGGTTCTTTATGGCCCATGGCTTGATTTTGTTTTTGTTTGTTTGGGCTTTTTTTTTTTTGTAGGGAGAGGCAAGGAAACGAACTCACAATATATTTTTAATCATGCTGTAAATGTCTAAATTTTTTTCAGTAACTGAGTCTTCTACAATAGGAGCTATTCCGTGAAATTCAAATTCCTCCAGATTGGCATCATTAAAAATCATCTTAGTAACTGTAAAATTTACATATTGGTTATCGGATTGAATTCAAAATTTCTTCTTTCTAAATTTTCAGTATTTTTACATGAAATAAACTTCCATAAATCCTAATAATTCAAAAACTTTCAAAATTTACCAAATGAGTGTGGTTGCGTTGAAGAACTTGTGTCGCCGGTCGGCAAGATTGCCTCGCTGAGCCGGTGCATTTGCAGAACGCTAAGATTTATATTGACTATATCGTCGTTTTCAAGCACTTAGTAGATTAGCCCTTTGCAGTGCCATCAAATGTAGATCATTGTCTTGCGTGATTGCAGCTATGGCTTGGATCGATGTGTCACTTGTTTGTCGGAACTCAGCCATTTCTCAGTTCCATATTGACGTAAATACATCATTCTTCCATCTCCGGTCGGAGACGATGCGGTAAAGAAATCTGCTTGTGTCTGCAAGTAGCCTAATGTCGAATGGGCAGACGGGTGGCGATAGAAGAGTGCTGGAGTTTGTCTCTTTCGTTCAGAGCGTGTGCCCCCACACCATGTCCCCACCACCGTTTGACAGACGAAGTTGGTTTGTTTACGTCACCAGAATTTTGTGATTCGGCAGAAGTCATAGACAGAATAAATATCAGGCTTAAAAATAAAGTACTGGGATTCTTTTGACTAAAAATTCTTCAAAGCGATGCCCCAACATGGCTGTAGTCTAATGACTGAAACAAGCAAAAGATAAAAGTAATACATATATGCATGCATGCGTACATATGATTCTACATATGGGTGTATATAAACAATACATGAATAGACATGTGTATGTACGTGTCTATGTATGTATGTATGTATGTATGTATGTATGAAGATATATATATATATATATATATATATATATATATA
>NC_068986.1:13767343-13768758 GCF_001194135.2 Octopus bimaculoides | reverse complement strand
CTAAGAGCATTAAATTTTGGGGAAGAAAGCAAGTAAATGTGTACAACAAAAACAAAAGAACGGAGAAAATGTTACATACTTATAAATACAAACAACAAGGAAATAGCAGGGGTCTTTCGACCAATAAAACGAATCATGTCTTTATATATGTATGTTCCATAGTTTCCTTGCAGAATACCAAAGGCGCAAATTCCGCTGGGTCACCAGACATTAGGTGAACAAGTGCAGCTGCCGGGTTGTATCAAGGAGATCGGAAAAAGCTTCTTCGAATGCCTCTGCGACGATGGGAAAACGATTTAGTTAAACGATTGAGGCAAGTTGGAAAGAAATGACGCGATCAAGAAAGAAGTTGAAGCGCACTGTGACCAGCGGTGTATAACAACATTCGATAGTCTGGTCGATATAGTGATATAGGTGCGTGTATGTGTGTATATGTATATATATATATATATATATATATGCGTGTGTGTTTGTGTGTGTGTGTGTGTGTGTGTGTGTACGTACTAAACGTATGTATGTGTTTTGGGTTTGGGTCTGCCTCTCTAAACACCAAGACGTTATTTGAAAACCTGTCTCCGTTTATTTATGAACTCGCAGCACAGCGGTTTCGGTAAAAGAGGCCCGATAGAAGACATGCAAGACATTCAAAAACAGTAATAAAAACTGAAGTCAAACTAGGGGTGCGAGCTGGCAGAAACGTTAGCACGCCGGGCGAAATGCTTAGCGGCATTTCGTCTTCCGTTACGGTCTGAGTTCAAATTCCGCCAAGGTTGACTTTGCCTTTCATCCTTTCGGGGGTCGATAAAGTACCAGTTATGCACTGAGGTCGATGTAATCGACTTAATCCCTTTGTCTGTCCTTGTTTGTCCCCTCTATGTTTAGCCCCCTGTGGGCAATAAAGAAATAAAAAAACTGAAGTCAATTAGTTCCACTAAACCCCTTCAAAGTGGTGTTCCAGCATGGCCGCAGTCCAGTGACTGGAACAAGTAAAAGATAAGAAAATATACATACTTATATACGAATATGTATACATGTATTGTGTGTCCACGATGCGGGTTTTCACGTGTCGTGAGTTCGTTTCTCGCTTTTATTTATTCAATACATCATAATGTCATTTTTGTTTTACTTTTTACAAATATTTCTTATTCACTAGCAGACTGTCACAAATAATTTCAAATGTCTGAAACAAACTTACGCAAGAAATGTGGATAGTTTTTTTTTTTATTATTATTATTTCAAATTTGTAATTAACAATTTTTCCAAAACAAAAAGTTTTTTTAATATTTTCGTAAAGCATTTTTTTTTTTCTGTCATATTTGGTTTTAATTCAACATTTACATTCATAAATGTGCAGACACGAAAAATACAATTATCCTTGCATATGTTGACTCACATATACACACACATTTACCTAC
>NC_068986.1:13765446-13766821 GCF_001194135.2 Octopus bimaculoides | reverse complement strand
GTATATATATATATACAGGATATACCCAAAACATGTATACACTCTTTAACAGATAACTCACTTAATTTCCATTTCCTTTTCCATTTAATAAATGAGACATAATGAAGGGAGCCTGGCTGACATTTGAAAGGAGGATATTTATTGGAAGATTCTACCAGAAGCTTTAAAATGCAGTAGAAATGCAAAGATAGTATAGGACGGAGTGTCAAAGAGATCCAGCTACGTGAGCTATCGTTACTCGAATTAGAGATGGATTTGAAGCAGATGAAACTGTTCATAAAGTCTACAAAAAACGTTCCAGAAAACCGCGGACATCGATGAGTCCCACAAAGCAACAAAGGGCACTAGAATCGTATTGCCAATGATCAAGAAAATCTATGAAACAAGAGAGTAGTGGAATAAGAATCTTAAAATCAAGCGTACATCGCATTTTGAAGGACTGCGTTTGGGAAAGTTACATTCTAAGAACAGTCTGTGCTTTCAATGAAGATGATCCAGACGGAAGAGTGGAATTCTACGAAGAATACTTGGCAATGTGTCTAGAAGATGCATACATTCCAACAAAGGTTGTTTGGAATAATGAGGCCACATTTAAATTAAATGATCCTATTAGATACCACAATGGAACCTACTGGAGACCCGAGAACCGTATATTACAGAACAAATAATATTTATTTACTAGGATTCGCATTTGGTGCGGTTTATTACCAAAAAGGATTGGACCATTTACTTTTGGCGGTACTGTGACTGGTTTCATTTACTTGAACGATACGATAATCTGTCATGCAAAGCTTTCGAGAGGACTTTGAAGATGTGGAGTTTTATTTCCAGCAAGATGGAGCTCTCCTACACTACCATGGTATTGTAAGGTCCTAGCTTGATGAGATTTTTTTCGAAATAGATGGATTGGATAAAGAAGTAAAACAGAACACCCTCCACATTCACCACCACACTATGAGGGAATACTTGAAAGATATAACGTTCAGTAGAAAACCGATAACAGTCGACGGATTGAAGGTAGCCGTTCAATGAGCATGTGCACAAAAACCGAACTAATGATATTTGCAATTCCATTGCTTCATGTTATCGGCATTGTCTCGAGCAGAACGGTCATAAGTTTTAAGACAGGCGTTCATCAAAAATTATATTCTTTGTAGATTCAATCACATTTGAAACCGCAATGAAGTTACCTTAAATCTGACTTTGTAGTCATTCAATGTGTTTATACATTTTTAAGACACCCTGTATATACATACATGTGTTTATCAGTATGTGTTTTTGTGTGGGTATATGTGCGTATGTGTGTGCGTGTGTGAATACTATATTTATGTATATATATATATATATATATATATATATATATATATATATATAT
>NC_068986.1:13761574-13765436 GCF_001194135.2 Octopus bimaculoides | reverse complement strand
ATATATAGAGAGAGAGAAATTATTGTATTATGCTTCATATGAGTGTGTATAAATAAATATTCGTGTGTATAGATAGATAGACAGACAAACAGATAGATAGATAGATAGATAGATAGATAGATAGATAGATAGATAGATAGATAGATAGACATTACATTATATTATAGTTCCCTTTGCGCGTGTACTTGTGTATGTATACGTGCATTTGTGTATGTATATGTGTGTGTATGTGTATGTGCGTGTGTTTCTTTTTTCTTTTTCGTGTGTGTTCCTTTACTCTGTATGTCAATGCACACACTCTAGCGACGATTGATGTGTGGTTTTATTAAAAAGGAAGGAAAGAAATTTTTTTTCTCTGTCGGTTTCAGAAAACGACCTATTCTTGTTAGTCGAAAGAAATGGTCTGACTTATTGAATTACAGCTTCCTTATTTATTTAGGGATAAGAAAATTCTTTATAGGAGAAATCATTCTGGCTTTATTACTAGTCTAGTCGCGAAATATTATTTGGAGAGCTGAAAGAAGAGAAAGAAAACAGCGTTCCACTGGGATCTCATACCAACGTTGTTGAAATATCGTTAGGTTATATAAGTATTCCGCATGTGCGGGCGTAAAGAGATTAATTCTGATGTTTTAGTTTCATATTTCAGGTTATCGGTCTTGAAAATATGAAACCTTTTCTGTTATATAGACTGCAGTGCGTATTTAAGTGTGTACAAGCGGTTGATCTATGTAAGATTCACCATTCAATGATATTGCATATATAAAAATATTTCTCAAAAATGCTTTTAGTCATTCTCATGTCACATTGCCTGAAGACCAATGTTATGTCTAAGCTATTTAAGTATTTCTTTCAGCTATCTACTACCTCGTTGGTAGAAATCACCCGATTTCGACTCGAAAAATTGATCCAACCAAGCTCTGAATTCTGCATCAGTATTGAACGAAACTCCGCGCATAGCATTTGAAAGAGACCGAAAGAGGTGGAAATCCGTTGGTGACAAATCAGGAAATACGGTAAAGGAGAACCATATTGCTATTATGGAAACATTCGCGCTCAACCGCCTAGATTACTTTTCTCAATTACGGTCGACGTAATGCTTCGAACTAACAGCATAACACGAGGCAATACATCGCCACTACACAAAGACGATTGCCTTGGTACAAAAGATGTAAGTGAAGTTAAAAGAGTCGGGGCTACGCTTTCTATATAGAAAACGCGTAAGATACTCAGATGGTATATATATTTGGCAGATCCTGGAAAGTCTAGCATCAAACTTGGGAATTGAAAGTTATACCAGTCACTAGGATCGGACGCCACAGCATAGTACCAAAGATCCTGCCATCTCCTTCCAGAGTAAGGACCCAATACAGTTACATATTAAGGTTCAAAGGCCCACATCTTCTGAATACAATTCCAAAAGGCCTCAGAGATCTACGGGGAGTAAATGAGGATGTGTTCAAAGGACAATTAGACAAATTTCATCTAATATCCCAGATGAACCCAAATCACAACAGGAAACGCAAAGAAGGGCAGCTTTGTCCAACTCACTACTTCGCCAGGACCAATTCCGGAGACAGGGCCGAGCAGTGAATCTAGAAGTTAAAAAAAAACTATTAGCACTAATGGTTGCCCCAGTATGGCCACAGTCAGTGACTGAAACAGATGACAGAATAAAAAAACGAATGCGAGCATTATACATGCATACATACAAGCATACACGCACGCATAATGCCTGCATATATATGTGTATGTATGTATGTACGTGTGTATGTGTGCGTGTGTATGTATCTATGTGTGTATAGTTATGTATGCACGTAGTAAAACATGTAAGCAAATGAATATATTATGATATAAATCTATGTGCACGTACAAACACGCGCACGCGCGCACACAGAGATATACACAAATACACACACACACACACACACATATATATATATATATATATATATATATATATATATATATATATATATATATATATGCTAGACTACCCGTGACCTGTTGGGTCACTGACGGTTCAGGTTATAAAACATTGAAGCTGATTTCAACATGGCATTGAAATGAAAGTTAATTTTATGATGATTCAGTTAAATATTTCAGTTCGTTCATGTCATCATAGGTCTGGTTTAGACGTTCATGTTTAAGGTTTTATTGATTATTTACATCTAATAGAAATAGAACGTTCGGGATAAACTTGAACTCCAGTAACTCCATTTATTTATGGCATATATGCTCACTTCTACAAAAATGTAAGAGGAATTGTTATATAACGTAAACATAAAATTAATGGAAACAATTTTCCCACTTCAGAGTTATGTTACTTTCAGAGTATTTTCCCATTATGCACTGATTATAATAACTACTTCTCCACAACTATTTCTGAAAAATTCAGAAGCTGATTCAGTGTTTAGGTTAACATTAATTATTTCTTCAATATTTTTATCCTTTGTGGACAGACATACCTAAAAGCTGCAAGTTAAAGACTGATCTCTGAGATCGGTCGTTTTAAACCGCCTTATGAGAGATACAGTTCTCTAAACAAAAAAGTCCCTAGCAGAAGTCTTGCCATGAGATATAAGACCATACACATTTCTATTATGAGATATATCGGAAGTTAACTATAGCCCTCAACTTCTTGCATTTTATAGAGTTGTGCCGCAGATGCAAATAATCTATGCTTTAGATTAAATTAAGTTGAAAAGAAAGTTCTGTTGCATATCATGGTCGCAAACAAACCAGTATTTCTTTGGCCTTAATGTATTTAATCACGATAATATTTACGCTCATTATTGATAACATAATCCCATCTATTCGAGAAATTGTTGATCCCTCAGGTGTAAAATTCTTTAGGCTTCGAATCCAGGAAACACTCAGAATCATTTTTAATATCTTCACAATTAGCAATCTGCCGCTTCCGTTGCTGTTTCATGAATTTAACCACTACGGTATAAGGTAATTTAACCACTACGGTATAAGGTAATCCGCTAACAAAGAATACAACATTAGAATCTAAAAGATTCAAGCTATATTCACTGGAAAAAAGGAACTCAAAATGATCATATCAAAACCACGACAGGACTTTCTTTCTAACGTAATATAAATATTTAACCTGAACATATGATGGAAAATAACTCGCTAAATTCATAATCTACCCTGTGGATTACATCTGCGTGTGTGCACGTGTCTGAATGTGTGTATATGTGTGTGTTCTAAGAGCTTTTTATATTTATCATATTATAATGAATATACATCTTTATTTGAGTAAAATCTTTTGTATTTTCTAATTATTTCAATGAATTTATTATGTTTGCTTTGGAACAGGAAAGTCGTTTCTGTTTACTTTGGAAAAGAAACGTCCCGTGACGTTCTCGATGTCATTGCCAGAAAGATGTGATGCTGATGCTGATGTTGATAAATATGGTTGTCTTATCGTTGTAAGCAGTAAATGATATTACAAGTTGTGATTAAATGTTTTCTCCCCGAATTTCATTTCACTTGTACTGTATCTGTGTGTTGATTTTGGCTATTAATAAAGCTTCCATTGTAAAATCTTGAAAACGTGTGCACGTGTGTGTGAGAGAGAGAAAGAGAGTGTGTGTGAGAGAGAGAATGTGTGTGAGAGAGAAAGTGTGTGCGTATGTATTTATGTGTGTGTGTGTTTCTGTTAGTGTGAGAGAGGGAGTGTGTCTGCGTGAGAGGGAGAGAGTATGTGTGTAAGGGAAAGGGAGAGTGTGTGTGTGTGTGTGTGTGTGTGTGTGTGTGAGTGAGAGAGTGTGTATGTGTATGTGTGTGTGAGAGAGAGAGTGTGTGTGAGAAAGAGAGTGTGTGTGTGAGAGAGAGAGAGAGAGAGAGAGTG
>NC_068986.1:13758682-13759981 GCF_001194135.2 Octopus bimaculoides | reverse complement strand
TATATATATGTATGTATATATGCATGTATGTATATGTACACACATACGTATATGTACACACATATGCAAACACATACGCACACACACGCTCCGCACGCACACACACACACACACACACACACACACACAGATATATATATATGCCTATAGACATATATGTGTGTGAACGCGCGTGACCCAGTGCTTAGGGTAGAGTGTTGCATTCAGGATCACAATATCGCGGTTTCGGTTCTCAGACCGGCGATGTTTTGTGGTTTTGAGCAAATCACGTTGTTCAGGTATAAATGGGAAAGCCTGCGACGGACGGGTGCCTCGGAGGGTGGGGGTGATGTTAGCTCGCCCACCTAACCAGCGCGGTGGTAACATTGAAAAGCTACAACAATGTGAGGAAGCGTATTGTGGCCATCCGATACTTTAGTCGATACAGGGATACGATGATATATGTTATGTAATATATGGTAGGGCTTAGTTAACCAAATATGTTGTGAGAAATAATAAGAAAAGAGGCCTCGGTACAAGCAGAGAGTAGTGTTGGGTGAGGAACTGCTCCAGAATCAGTGCAATAAGGTAACACGTTGTTCTTTACATTTGCAGTTCAAATCACGTCGAGGTCGATTTTACGTTTACGCTTTTGAAGTGATAAAATATATCACCAGTTGATTAATAAGATCGATAGTATCGACGAATGACAAACCCCTCAAATACTGCAAGTTGTGAGTCTAAATCAGAAGCCATTACAAATAACAAAAACGATTGAAATTCATTTCTACTCAAGGTGCAAGGCCTGAAATTTTGGGAGAGGAAGGAAGCCATTGGATTAGATCGTCTCCAGTACGCAACTGGTACTTAATTTATCGACCTCGAAACAATGAAAGACAAAGTCGACCTCGGCGGAATTTGAACCCAGAACGTAAAGACAGACGAAATACCGCTAAGCATTTCGCCCGGTATGCTAACGATATTATATTAGCAGAGGTTTTACAACGATTAACTATGTTTCGTTTCGCCCAATCCGTGTTTTTGAGTTATTGCAGACGAGATGTTTTCAAGTAGTCAACTTCGTGATGTATATAAAAACCGCCATGATATTGACGAAACGAAGAAGGAAATGCTTTCAGGAAGGAGATGTCTGCCTATAAGAAATATAAATGTATTTCAAAACGTGTTTATTCGCAACGTATATATTTGGGTGATAGGCATGTGTGTGTGTGTGTGTGTGTGTGTTTTGGTGAGTATGGAGGAGGTGAGAGGAAGAGTGAAAATGTTTCTGTCTGTGTCTGAGCATTGTACATATATATA
>NC_068986.1:13757302-13757927 GCF_001194135.2 Octopus bimaculoides | reverse complement strand
TCTCTCTCTCTCTCTCTCTCTCTCTCTCTCTCTCTCTCTCTCTCTCTCTCTCTCTCTCTTTGTGCGTGTGTGTGTGTGTGCGTGCATGCGCCGCAAATATGCCTGTGTATACATGTGCGCCTGTATGTATTTGTTTATATTGAGAATATGGATAAGCATTACTCAGTGATATAGAAAATACATTTTTTCGTCAAAGCGATTATCGAGGGGACTCAATAAAAATGACAATTTGTAGTTTTAGTATACTTCGAATGACACAGCGATGTGGCTAATACGAAGAGACAGCTTGAAAATAAAAACCACCAACATATTGAAACATATTGTCTAGAAGACAGGTAGGTAGGTAGATAAGATAGATAGATAGATAGATAGATAGATAGAATGAGATATACATATGCTTGATATATGTAGGTATGCGTATGTGTAAATGTAGACATATGCATGTGTGTGTGTATACACACACACATATATATATATATGTGTATGTATATATATATAGATTCAAGGCTTGAATATGGTACTTATGCGAAGGCACCCGAATTTCACATCCCAAAAGGATGGGTGATAGACCCTGCTAGACTGATAGACCCTGCTATGTCAAGATGGACTTATATATTCTTCCTCT
>NC_068986.1:13754496-13756738 GCF_001194135.2 Octopus bimaculoides | reverse complement strand
TCTATCTATTTATCTATCTGTCTTCCCCTATCTTTCTATCTATCCCTCTGTCCTGGCCTCTACTTCACTGCTATACCCTTCTGTCCCTTCCTCCTTGTTCCACTTCCTCCCTCCACCATCCTCTCTGCTCTCTGTATAACTTCCACTTATAAAGTTCGATAGAAGACCTTCCAGGATTTTCTAGATGTAAATCACTGCATGTCTTTCCTGCCTGCCTTCATCTAAGGAGTAGAGTCTTCACTTCTTCAGTTTTTCTCAGTAGCTGACATGACGCGTTAGGACAATCTTCTTTGTGGTAGCTTCACTGGGTTGCTTCGAGATCTACCGCTAATTTTACTCACTGTGGTGACCATAGGCGGGAGCAGTAGTCTAAACGGCTAAGGACGAATGTCCTCCAGAGAACCATCATGGTTTTCTGTTCTCTCTTTCTGAAAGTACTATGGATCCATCCGGCCAGTCTCCTTCGTTTTATTGCCAACTCAGTAATATGCACCTGGAAAGATGCAACATTGCTTATGTCAGAATGTGTGTGTGTGTGTGTGTGTGTGTGTGTGTGTGAATCTGCCTCCCACCACCACCACCACCACCACCACCACCACAACCATGTTTGACAACCGATGTTGGTTTCTGTATGTAAAAAAGGCCGATAAAATAAAACCAGGCTTTAAAAGAAGGTCCTGGAGTAGATTCGTTCGATTAAAAATCTTCAAAGCTTTGCAGCAGTATGGCCGAAGTCCAATGACTGAAACAAGTAAAAGATAAAAATATATATATGTGTGTGTGTGCTTGCGCGCGTTTGTATGTATGTATGTATTTATGTATGTATATATGTATAATCATACATGCAAATTCCTTCATATATGTACATTTGTGTATGTGTGAGTGGGCGCGAGCACCTGTACGTTATTGAGCAACTCAATATTTATGTACCAGGGTGTATGTCTACGTGTAAACAAACATGTTATGTTTCAATTCCCATATATTTCTTCCATTCATTCTCTATGACACTTCCTTCCTTTCTCTAATCTTCGGTTCCTACTTTTCTAATCTTTTATTAATGTTTTTACAATAAAGAAATCCATATAGCAATTTCGAAATCTTTTCAGAATTCTCGCTCTCTCATTCTCATTCTTTCTCTCTCTCTCTCACCGTTTCTCATTTTCTCTCCTCCCCGCTTCTCTGTCTGAAACTTTTCGTGCGCGTACGTATGTGTGTGTATATATATATATATAAATATGTATATACATATATATATATAAATATATATATATATTCACGATATTCTCACACACACACATGCATATATATAAGCACGTGTTTATATATTTTATATATACGTATATATATATATATATATATATATATATATATATATATATATATATATATATATATATATATATATATATATATATATATATGAATATTTATGTGTATAATTTATATATTATATAAGCATATACACACATGCACACGCACACACATATAATGAGTGAGAGGGGGAGAGAGAGAGACAAGCACAGGTATATACATAAGCGTGGACGCAAAACACACTCACACGGAGGCGTACACACACACACACACGCTTACACGCACACACACATTTATACATTTATTTGTGTGTTTGCCTGCTTCTGTGTGTCAGTACTCTGTGTGTGTGTGTGTGTGTGTGTGTGTGTGTGTGTGTGTGTGTGTGTGTGTGTGTGTATACATATATGTATGGATATGTGCATGTATTTATATATTATTTACGTTATTATATATTTATATATATATATATATATATATATATATATACATATATTTGTATATAAGCAACACATGCATATACATTCATACATACATACATACACACACGCCTTGTATTTGTTGCATCTGTAAGGCAAAAAACAAACTGGGGATTTCGTTGAACACGAAGCGAAATTCTTTACTTTGTTTATATTCTTGAAACATTATTACGTTGGCTTCTACTACTCCTATTATTGCTATCCTTATTCTTGTTCCTGCTCTTCGTGTATTTATTCCTTACTTACAAAACCCACCAAAAATCTCTGATCACAGCTAATTTTCTGAAGATTTTTAGTTGTTTTCCCGCTTCTTTTTGTTTTCTATTCAATTTCTTTTTAAGTTGTTGTTCACGGTGGAAATTCGTTTTATCTATTTATCTATTTATTTATTTATCTATTTATTTCTTTATATCATTTTGTGTGTGTGTGTGTGTGTGTGTGTGTGTGTGTGTGTG
>NC_068986.1:13753618-13754486 GCF_001194135.2 Octopus bimaculoides | reverse complement strand
TGTGTGTGTGGTTGGGTGGAAACTACAGCATATTCACGATGCCGAGCAAGTTAGACTGTTTTCACGAAGGTGTCACGTTCTTGGGTAAACAAAAGATCAAGTTGACTTCATAAGTTTCACGATAGACAAGAGAATACTGCAATGGTGATATTGATATAAAAGACGCGCACTAACGTGTGTGTGTGTGTGTGTGTATGTGTGTGTGCGTGTGAGTACAGACATGCAGCTACGTATAGATAGATAGATAGATAGATAGATAGATAGATAGATAGATAGATAGATAGATAGATAGATAATCAATATAAGACTTAATTTATTAAACAAAGTTCAATAATTTTTCATCGGATAAATGAAATGAAGCAGATTGCATGTTAGAATGGATTATCCTCTTATTTCATAATCCTAGACAATTGTTTCTGACATAAGGACCAAGATTTTCATAAAACAGAACATCACAAGGGTCGAATTTGTACTCTTCAGTAGGTGAGATTTAAAGTAAAATAAAATTTAAAAAAAGACGTTTCTTTTCTACTCTAGGCACAAGGCCTGAAATTTTGGGGGAGGGGGCCAGTCGATTAGATCGACCCCAGTACGCAACTGGTGCTTAAACTATCGACCCCGAAACGTTGAAAGGCAAAGTCGACCTCGGCGGAATTTGAACTTAGAATGTAGCGACGGGCGAAATACCGCTGAGCACTTCGTCTAGTGTGCTAACGTTTCTGCAACAAAATGATGTTTAAAATATACATTGAATTTTTTCATAGTTATTATTATTATATAGGTATTTGTATATTCATTACGATTATTTGAATCGAGACTATATATATAATCGACTATATACATACATACATACATACATACATACATA
>NC_068986.1:13751765-13753281 GCF_001194135.2 Octopus bimaculoides | reverse complement strand
GACGTTTCTTTTCTACTCTAGGCACAAGGCCTGAAATTTTGGGGGAGGGGGCCAGTCGATTAGATCGACCCCAGTACGCAACTGGTGCTTAAACTATCGACCCCG
This sequence comes from Octopus bimaculoides, assembly GCF_001194135.2. NCBI lineage: Eukaryota > Metazoa > Mollusca > Cephalopoda > Octopoda > Octopodidae > Octopus > Octopus bimaculoides. The sequence goes on along the minus strand of NC_068986.1, from coordinate 13,753,176 downwards.
AAACGTTGAAAGGCAAAGTCGACCTCGGCGGAATTTGAACTTAGAATGTAGCGACGGGCGAAATACCGCTGAGCACTTCGTCTAGTGTGCTAACGTTTCTGCAACAAAATGATGTTTAAAATATACATTGAATTTTTTCATAGTTATTATTATTATATAGGTATTTGTATATTCATTACGATTATTTGAATCGAGACTATATATATAATCGATTAATAAAACAGAAGATAGATTACGTATTAGTCTGTATTCCGTACGACGATCGTTTCGACCTATCCTACGACTGTCCTTTATGTGTCGGATGTTGTCCATCATATTGTGTTAAATCAATTTTGCAGTCTGGCTCACGTCAGATACATGCATACCTAAAGTGGTGTCCCGCTAAAAATATAGAATTCAGGCAGACATGTTGGTATTTGCCCGCTTCGTTTGGGAATGGGGTTTTGCTACGATTGTCCCAGTATTAAATATTCATAACAATTGTAAATAATTGTAAATATAAACGTATAAATCGTTGAAAAAAAGAGAGGATATACAAGAGAAAGTGTGTGGGAAGGGATATAGATATGGTTAGACCTGTTGACGAAAGATTAGGGAGCTCAAACAGTTTTAGTTAACACAACAACACACTAATCGGCAAATCCCCAGCAGCCCCTGAAAATTACATGTATATGAATACAAATCAACGAGACTGTGAATCAAGATCGGTGATGGTAGAATCCGAGAAGCACAAAGTTCCAATGGTAGCTCGGATGGAGTGGCGGTAAAATGGTTCAGAAGAAGTAGCAAAGGTCCTTCTTTCTATAGAAGTGCGTAGGCTTGAAACGTCAAGGATTTCCATTTTTCCTGAGCGTCAAACTAATTCAACTTGCCTGTAGTTCTCTGAATTGTCTCTCTCTCTTTTGTCTTCTGTTTTTGTATAATTCTGAACCATATAGAAATGATTATATATGTGTGTGCGTGTGTGCGTGTGTGTGTGTCCGTGTGTGTGTATGTGTCTGTGTGTGATTTAGTGTTAGGAGTATAACACACTCACGATCGTAAGATTGTGGTTTCGATTCGCAGAGCAAGTAGTGTATTGTGTTCTTGATCAAAACACTTTTCGCATCGGTCCAGTCAACTCAGCTGTACAGGGGTACGCCCTGCGATTGACTACCCTTCCAACCAGAGGGAGTGTCGGCCTGCTCGCTTAGCCAGCAGGGTTACATCATTCAAAACCTAAAATGATGCAAAGCACAGTATGACTAGTGATATACAACAACATCCAATAGTCTGGTCGATCACGTGATCACATGATGTGTGTGTGTTTGTGTGTTTGTGTGTGTGTGTGTATGTGTGTATGTGTGTATGTGTATGTGTGTGTAAATTATATATATATATATACATATATATATATATATATATATATATA
>NC_068986.1:13749589-13751521 GCF_001194135.2 Octopus bimaculoides | reverse complement strand
ATATATATATATATATATATATATAATACATATGTATGTGTGTCATTGTTCAATTTATTTCAACGCTTCTTGCCAATAAAGAGCCGGTTTCTAACGTAGATCCAAGACTCCTCCATTGGAATTTCAATTTCAACAGGGTATTTTTGTATGCATGTGTGTATGTATGTATGTATGTATGTATGTATGTATGCAGATTTGTATGGTCTGTTTAGTGTATGTATTCTCATGAATATAGTTGCATATCTAGCCATGCTCTTATATACAGCTGAGTTGACTGGACCGATGCGAAAAGAAGTGTTTTGATCAAGAACACAATACATTACTTGCTCTGCGAATCGAAACCACAATCTTACGATCGTGAGTGTGTTGGATTGTTGGTATGGTTGTTATTGGATGTGCGGAATAGTTTTATAAGACATCCATCTATAAAACTATTCCGCACATACAATAACAGCCATACCAACAATCCAACACACCTCCATCATCAGTTGTCCTATGGATATCACTATGGTTTCGATACCTGGTCAGTACCATTTAATCCGGTGGTGTCAACAGCACTAAAATAAGTGTTGAGAACAAACATACTTTAAATATCACCACATTCATTCAGCAATTGCACAATCGACGTTTGAGTCCGAACCGCTAAGTCACAGGACGTGAACATACCAACATCGATTGTCAAGAGGTAGTAGAGGAAAAAGGCAAAGACAAACACACACGTCCCAAATATCGGATAAAGGATGAAGGATCTTCCCGAGTCATACAGTCTCATGTTGCCGGTTTCCCGGTTTCCATGTGGAATATATTAACCCCCTGGATGGGAGGTTAGGCCATCGCAGCATTATTCAATTTTGCCAGCTGAGTGGACTGGAGCAACGTAAAATGAAATATATAACTCAAAAACATAACGCGTCGTCCGGTCGAGGAATCGAAACCACAATCTTAAGATCATGCGTCCAACACCCTAACCACTACGCCACCGCATCCCAAATATACATAGTATGCATTGTATCAGATTTTGTCAGAATGTTTCTAAGAGTAAGATTATCGAGTAAATATTAAGCTTGAATGCGTTAGTATTTAACCTTATATAAGTAACACAGTTCAAATGTGTCTTAGCTTTAACCTTAGCAGAATATATAAACGGACAAATATTTCATGTTTGGCAATTACAAAATTTGAATGTTATTGATGTTAGGGATACAAAAGTTCATATTAGTTATGGATTTCTTATTCCTAATGGAAAACATTAATTTAACGAAGTTTTCTCTTGTTGAATAACTTTAATTGAATTAACTTAGATAAGTTAGAATATTTAGATTGGTTTCCACCATTATCGGTCCAGGTTATGACTAAGCACAACTTGAAGAGGTATTTTAAGTCATGTTTCGGGACACCCTGGGCCACTCGAGTAATGAGCTATTGTTGGCTGAGGCGTATCCGAGTGTTAGTGATTTCTCCGGTACTTCTTGGAGGAATTTGTCCACGTACCACTCGATTGTCGTGGAGTTTCTCACTCCACAAGGGGCTAAACATAGAGGGGGCAAACAAGGACAGACAAAGGGATTAAGTCGATTATATCGACCCAGTGCGTAACTGGTACTTAATTTGTCGACCCCGAAAGGGTGAACGGCAAAGTCGACCTCGGCAGAATTTGAACTCAGAACGTAACGACAGACGAAATACCGCTAAGCATTTCGCGCAGCGCCAGCTCGCCGCCTATTTTAATTTCTTTGGGAATAACATTGAATAAAGCGGGAACATTTGAAGTAAAAAAAAATAATAAAGTTGTGTCGCAAAATTCCTATGTGATGTGAACTCGATTTTTGCAAGGGACGTATAGCACGGGAATCTAACATTGGGTGACTTGTAAACTCGATACTAACATCGTTTGGATAATAATGGCGAAATATTCTCGACACTGCACAAATA
>NC_068986.1:13748515-13749449 GCF_001194135.2 Octopus bimaculoides | reverse complement strand
TTACTCTTTACTCTTTTACTTGTTTCAGTCATTTGACTGCGGCCATGCTGGAGCACCGCCTTTAGTCGAGCAAATCGCCCCCAGGACTTACTCTTTGGAAGCCTAGTACTTATTCTATCGATCTTTTGCGGAACCGCTAAGTTACGGGGACATAAAGACACCACCATCGGTTGTCAAGCGATGTTGGGGGGACAAACACAGACACACAAACATACACATATATATACATATATACGACGGGCTTCTTTCAGTTTCCGTCCACCAAATCCACTCACAAGGCTTTGGTCGGCCCGAGGCTATAGTAGAAGACACTTGCCCAAGGTGCCACGCAGTGAGACTGAACCCGGAACCATGTGGTTGGTAAGCAAGCTACTTACCACACAGCCACTAATAGAGAAATTAAATATTCGAAATGATGATGATGATGTGGCATGCGATGTGCAGAGGTGATCTCCAACAAATGTCTACCAACATCATACTAACTGTATTAATTTCATATTTACATTTCTTTCAATCATTATTACGGTTTTGACTTAATTGAAGCATTTTTTTGTTTTGTTTTTTTTTATCGTTCTCTTATTTTGCACATGAGACATTTGGACGAAACTAGTGTTTGTTTTATTAACTTTTATTAAGACCACTGTACAAACTTGGATTTTTCAGAGAATTTAGCAAATGGTTAACTGTGTTTATGGAACCAATTACGAATTTGTACGTTCACTAGCTTTTCCAGCATTTAAAAAAATATTAATCGTTCTCTTTTTTGTATATATTAAAGAAAGCAAAAACTAAAACAAAAATGATAGAGTTCAGTATGTTGGCCACAGGAATTTCTGTCAAAGAGATATGGTTAAACAAAGTTGTACATCATCTCTCTCTTTCTCTCCCATACCCCGTCTTCCTCTCTCTCTCTCTCTCTCTCTCTCTCTCTCTC
>NC_068986.1:13746419-13748441 GCF_001194135.2 Octopus bimaculoides | reverse complement strand
TCTTCCTCTCTCTCTCTCTCTCTCTCTCTCTCTCTCTTATTATTACTCTCACTGCCCCCATCAACACTACTACTTCTAATAAAACATCATCAACTCTCCCTAAATTTCTTTGTCACTCTTTCTCTCTCTCTCTCTCTCTATCTCTCTCTCTCTCTCTCTCTCTCTCTCTCTCTCTCACTCACTCACTCTCTCTGTCTTCGCCACTGCCCTCACTGTCTCTATGCCTACTATTACTCTCACCCCAGCACGATGAATAGTAGAAGTATCATTGAATAGTGAAAGACGTGGGGGTCAAAGTGTGACACACTAACACACAGAGATTAGTTTTCACATTTATTATATTAGATTAACTTTAAAGGCGGGTTAAAATTTATTGCTATCTAGGTATCTAGGTTATAATTTGCATCTAAATTAAATTTATTTCAGGTTACTACTAACGGAGATTTTCAGGTTTTATTAGGAAAGTACAGTATTTACCCGCTTGTTGTCCGTCGAGGTTTTTAGAAATTAACGACTCATTGTCCTTATATGAAAATTCATCAATAAAATTTCATTACTGCGCATAAGATTCAGAATCTATAAGCTTATTAAATTTGAGGATTAATTCAAGCCGTTTGTTCTCATGCTGACAGAGAAAAGTCTGGCGGGCTTCTTTTTCTTTTTAACCTCCCAGATGTGGTTATTGAAAGACGGAACACGCTTTCAAGCATGTAGTGTGATTCCTACCTCATTATCTGTAATGGGAGAGTGCTGTTCGTCAAATTCTAAGGCTTTTAACTATAATGGCTTAGTTACAGAAATGTAATAATCAATCCTGTCCAATCGAGTGAATATGTAGTTGAAGTTTGTCAAAAATTTTTAAAACCTTTCATAACTGAAGTGTTACTCTTTCAAATATTTTAACCTGAAATTATCAAATAATTTTATAGCATTTTTCCCTTGCTTCTCTCTAAAATGCGTTTGCTAATAATAATTCCAAGTTCAGTTTTGGTTAATGAGTCGCGTTGAAGGGCCGCTTAATCACTCATATTTATGTTTGTTATTCATTTTTCAGATCGAATTTGTATTCTACTACATCTTCGCTGTTTCGCTTAAAAGCTATCTGTGTTTGGCTTCGATGTTAATAGAATGTAATATGAGATGCTGTTGGTAGTTCTTTTGTTCATCAGCATCTCTGTGTGGTTACTGGTTTGTTATCTGAAGTTTCATTCAGTTCGTACATATTCCCAGCTTTATCAGTTTTATTGTTCGTTGACTCTGGGATATTTCTCACATCCCTCGCAAGTTTTTATTCGAAGTTTTTATTGATTTCATCGATTTTTTCTGGAATTAGAAGTTTTTAACCATCTGGAAAATGTCTTGTTCAAAAGTTTTGAGAAATTTATGATTTGGTCGACATTTTCTGGTTTTCATTCCAAATATCATTTCCTTTTGTGATTCTTCAGCTACGTTATCGAGCCCCGAACCACACTATTGCCACGCATTTTTGAGATATAATCTTCGGTTTGGAAAAAAAGACATTTAGAGAAATGGTTTCGTATTGAAATACAAGCGTTCTCCGCAGAAAGGCTTCAAATGTAATTGTTTTTTTTTTTGCTTTTTTTTGTTTTTGTTTTTTTTTTCAAATGGCATGGCTCCAGCCATGCCATGCTTTACAACCAAGTCGTTTCGAATGCAATTCCACTGCACAACCGTTGGGCAAATGTCTTCTATAAAAGTCGCTCCAGACGGAAGAGTGGAATTCTACGAGGAATACTTGGCAATGTGTCTAGAAGATGCATACATTCCAATAAAGGTTGTTTGGAATAATGAGGCTACATTTAAATTAAATGATCCTATTAGATACCACAATGGAACCTACTGGAGACCCGAGAACCGCATATTACAGAACAAATAATATTTATTTACTAGGATTCGCATTTGGTGCGGTTTATTACCAAAAAGAATTGGACCATTTACTTTTGGCGGTACTGTGACTGATTTCATTTACTTGAACGATACGATAATCTGTCATGCAAAGCT
>NC_068986.1:13744887-13746143 GCF_001194135.2 Octopus bimaculoides | reverse complement strand
AATAAATTCGCTTCATAGATTCTATTAAATTTTGAAAATGAAATTTCAATAAATACTTGCTTTATGGTTATTCAATATGTTTGTATAGATTTGGGGGGGGGGATCAACCGATATGGTTGTGGGGGGCGGGGCGTGTGTGTGGGTGTGTGTGTTTAGATTCATACATAAATATATATATACATGTACACATATATACATTCATAAATACATATGCACACACATAGATATACATATACATATATACACATATGCATATACACATACATATATACATACATACATACATACATACGTATGTATATACACACACAAACACACACTCATATATACATACATAATACATACATATGTACATACACACACACAAACATACATACATACATACATGCACACATACATATACACACATACATATACACACATACATACGTACATACGTACGTACGTACATACACACACACACACAAACAAACACTCACATATACATAGATGCATACATACATACGTACACAAATACACACACATACATACATATATACATAAATACATACATGCATTCATACATACATACATACATACATACATACATACGACACAAACACACACATATACATACACACAGACACTCATAGATACGTACATACATACATACATACATAGTCATGTGATTTATTGCACTCTACATTTCAGAAATGGCCGAGAACCTGATTTAACCTCCATCACTTATCTCTTTAACCACTTCAAATTAATTTTTTTATCTGCTTTTTGCACAGTTTATCAAAATTTCACTTTTATCTTTTATTATAAGATTGGATGAATTATATCTCGTTTTTATTGTTGTTGTCTTTTTGTTGCTTTGTTTTGTTTTGTTCGGGGGGTTTTTTGTTGCTTCCTTTTTTTTTTTTGCTTCTGAACTTTTTTGCTGATTTGATTTTACACTATTGGCCCAAAACATTTACCTCTTTTCTCTTCACTCCCTCTTCCTCTCTTTTTGTCTGTTTGCCCCTCTCTCACACTCTCTCACTCTCTCACTCTTTCTCTTTTTCTCTCTCACTCACTCTCTTGTTTAATTTCACTTCTCTTATAATCTCTTTCTAGACATTTATTCTGAGATAATTTTACTGTGGCTTTGCTCTTTTTTTACTCTCTCTCTCTCTCTCTCTCTCTCTGTATATACAGGACTGGCCAAAACTCACCCGACAGTTAATCAAAATTCCATAAATACTATCTGTAATTTTGTATTGACTCGAATGGAA
>NC_068986.1:13740603-13743945 GCF_001194135.2 Octopus bimaculoides | reverse complement strand
TATATATATATATATATATATATATATATGAGTGTGTGAGTGTGTGTATGTGTATCTTTCTCACTCGTTTTCACTCCCATTTCCTAGGTCTTAGCTGCTTTTCACTCAACTCTTTCTCGTAGTTTCTCCCTCCCTCTCCCCCACCTCTCCCTCACTTTTGGGGAGGGGGCCTTCAGCTTTGCCCTCATATACTCATACTTCTTTTTTCATCTCTTTATTTTAGTCGCATACAAATATGCATATGTGAATGCGCGTAGCCGTGTGGTTAGTTTGGGGACTCACAACCATAATGTTACGGGTTAATTCCTGAGACCAGGCGACGCATTTTGCCCTTGAGCAAGGTATTTCCTTACTTATTGCTGCAGCCTACTTACCTGAAAGATTTAGTACCGGCCAATTGCCACTGCATCACTCGCCTTCCATTTGTCTCATCCTGGATGTGTCGCGGAGTAAAAGACAGGACTAGTCGATACGGTGTTTATGTCTGCTCGCGACTACACGAGCACCAAAGATAATTAGCGGAAGCATTTTACCAAGACATAATTGTTCATCAAGTGATGTTCTGTGAGAACTGAAGACTGTATTTCCTAATTTTATCAGGTGTTTATTAATTGGTCCCTCATACTCGCCATTTTCATCTTGCGTAAGACAGAGAAGTATGGTTCGGATGAGCGCCTGAAAAATACGCACTTTCGTGAGAATTGTGGTGTCTGGTCGCGACCAAAGGTGACTCTGGGTGCGAACCCTGGCCAGTGAAATCTGAATATCTCCAAAAACTTGAAATCTCCGACCACTACTGCTTATGTCTAGTTCAACCTGTTCCCCCACTGGACTTCATCTCGAACCCCGAAATACGGCAACACAGCTGCATCAACTCTATGAAACAAGTTCTACTCACAAGATGTCTAAGGTGACCAGGCCATACTCTCCGTCAGCCTCTGGAGAAATTCATTCGGAAGGCAGTCAACCTGGTTCCCCTCCTAGCCTAGCGCAAACAAACTGGAGGATAGTTGAGGACATAGCAAGCGACTGGAAAGGTGGACGTGGAAGCACAGTCAACCCCTAACTGTGTCTAAGGTCTTCAACAGTGGAACAGGGAGTGGGTATCCATCACAGCTTCGACAACAGCAAACCGTCTGGTGTGGTCGACAATTTTGAGGGACATAGTTAACTCATTGGTCGGATCTTGCTCAATCCACCCCGGTAAATGCCACTGCAAGTAAGTAAGTGTGGAAGATACCTGCAGTCCTCAATCCGAACGCAGCAGCTGTAGCGTTTAGAACAGGCATACTCTTTTACTCTGTTAGTCTTTTACTTGTTTCAGTCATTTGACTGCGGCCATGCTGGAGCACCGCCTTTAGTCGAGGAAATCGACTCCAGGACTTATTCTTTTTAAGCCCAGTACTTATTCTATCGGTCTCTTTTTGCCGAACCGCTAAGTTACGGGGACGTAAACACACCAGCATCGGTTGTTAAGCGATGGGGGGGGGGACAAACACAGACACAAACGCACATACACACACACATATATATATATATATATATATATATATACGACGGGCTTCTTTCAGTTTCCGTCTACCAAATCCACTCACATGGATTTGGTCGGCCCGAGGCTATAGTAGAAGACACTTGCCCAAGGTGCCACGCAGTGGGACTGAACCCAGAACCATGAAGCAGTCTACGCTATTAAGAAAATTCAAGGTAACTTTTTTTCGTTGGCGAGGCATTCAGAAATTCCTGTGAGCCGCTTAGAGCTGCTGTGAGCCGATGTGAGCCGATGTGAGCCGCTGTGAGCCTTGTTGGATTAGATGTTCAAATTTGGTTTGGGGATGATGGGTACACGTTTCTTTCGTTTTGCCAATAAAAATTCACGTCAGAATTCACGAAATTTTACTCTGCGGTATATCGAGTATTGAGATCCAACGACTTTATGACGCTGTTAAGTCCTGACCCACATAGCTTCAGGTCATCGACAAAGAAAGATAAAGGATAATTTCTGATGTCGTAGCATGTTTTATAAACCCTGGGTTTTACGAAGAGGTAAGATAAAGAGTTGAACGATAGGACAAAGACCAGGATTTTCGCCTAAATATTTTACGTTAGACCTCTTCTTTCTTATGACATACCTGGGAATCTAAATGTACCTTCTTTCTCTCTCCCACTCTCTCTCTCTCTCTCTCTCTCTCCCCCTCTTTCATTCTTTCTATTTCTCTTCGTCTCTCTCTTTCTCTTCCTATCTTTCTTTCTCTTTTCCTCTCTCTCTCTCTCTCTTACTCTCTTTTCTCTCTTCTCCTCGATCTCTTTATCATACTCTCTTTTTCACTCTCTCTCTCAAAGCAAACACAGACATGTCCCTCTCCCACTCCCCACCTCTCACTCTTCTACTCTCTTTCTCAACTTCAAATCTATTCACCTTCTCTCTTTCACTCTTATCTCTCTCACACACACATTTACACACACACACACACACACGCATACACGCACACACACACACACACACACAACCGCTTCAACTCTCTTATCCATCCAATCAGTTCCCTTCATTAATTTACTACTTTTCCCTCATACACTCACCCCCTCTCTCTCTTTCTCTCTCTCTCTCTCAACATTCACTCACACACACATATATATATATACATAATGAACACACAAACACATACACACACACACACACACATACACACACTCACACATACACACACACGAGTGGTTGTGTGGTAAGAAGCTTGCTAACCAACCACATGGTTCCGAGTTCAGTCCCACTGCGTGGCACCTCCAGCAAGTGTCTTCTACTATAGCCCCAGGCCGACCAAGGCCTTGACACCCACACCTTTTCATCACTCGCACGGAAGCCACGTTTATATTATTCAACGTTTCCCGCTTTTATTCTTTTATTATTCTTGTTGTTCTGTTAAGATGGCAGACGAAAAATCTGAGCGTAATTGCGCTGCTATTCCTAGGAAGCCAAGCCGTCTCTCGTAGTTTCATTCAATGCGTGTTGGGATGTATTTGTCGCTGTTTGAATGTTGTTCATATAAATATGAGCGTGTGCACGTGATTTTGTGTGTCTATTCATATTTGACACAAACTGCACACTTCATTTTCTTATCTTCACTAGTGTCAGCAAAAACAACATATATATGTGTGTGTGTGTGTGTGTGTGTGTGTGTGTGTGCGTGTGTATTTACGCGCAAGAGTGAGTGTGTGGTAAGTAGCTTGCTTACCAACCACATGTGAGTGGATTTCGTAGATGGAAACTGAAAGAAGCCCTTCGTGTGTATGTGTGTGTGTGTATATATATATATATATATATATATATATATATATATATATATATAT
>NC_068986.1:13738234-13739254 GCF_001194135.2 Octopus bimaculoides | reverse complement strand
TTATTTATCAGATTGATGTGTTGAATAGTTTCCAGTATACTGTATCTTCGTTATCCATTGTTTCTAGTGTGTGTGTGTGTGTGTGTGTGTGTGTGTGTGTGTGTGTGTGTGTCTGTCTGTCTGTCTGTCTGTCTGTCTGTATTTAGAGAAATATATAATCCGGCAGATGCCGTGGTAGCTCTCAGTTACGTTCCAGGTTAAGGCTAATAGCATCGATTACCATTTAAATTGTATAACTACTCACGGTCACTCACGGTCGGTTTCGCTTCGAGGCTAGCTGCTTGAAAGACCCCGCACGAAGTAGAACAGAAAATTATGCCCGATTGCATGTGCAACTGCCCATACTTTGTGCAGTGAAAGCATATGTAAATCGTAACAACCATAAAAATATGCAGTATGAAACTGTAAAATAAGAGGAAATGTGTCTTTAGGATGTACCAGCCTCCATATTCTCTATCGTTATAATTAGTGCAATAATAATAAAAGGGTAAAATTAATTAATTAATTAATCAATTAAATAATTAATAATTAGTAATTTTACCAAGTAGTTCGGTACGTTAAGATAATCTTTTTAGGTAAAATTATACAAATATTCTATAATTATAAACATAATTATAATCAGGGGTCAGTTAAATGCTTCGTCACGCACCGAATTTAGAAATAGGAGTTAAAATGCCTTTTATGCTACATTAAGGATCTCCCAGACAGTAAAAGGCATTTTAACTCCTATTTCTAAATTCGGTGCGTGGCGAAGCAATTAGCTGACCCCTGATTATAATTATGGTTTACGTCCCCATAATCTGGCGGTTCGGCAAAAGAGACTGATAGAATAAGCACTAGGCTTCCAACGAATAAGTCCTGGCGTCAAATTATTCGACGAAAAGGCGGTGCTCCAGCATGGCCGTTGTCAAATGACTGAAACACGGTGGTGCATCAGCATGGCCGCAGCTCTAAGCTGAAACTTTAAAATATATATATATATATATTTATATATATATATATATATATATATATATATAT
>NC_068986.1:13735153-13737847 GCF_001194135.2 Octopus bimaculoides | reverse complement strand
ATATATATATATATATATATACACGTATGTATGTGTGTGTGTATATATATATAATGTAAGGACAAGCTTATCAGTTCATTTAAATCAGTTTTAAGCTAAATGAAACTAATTCAAATGAACTGATGATCTTGTGCTACCTTGATCTTACCGGATCGGTGGTAGGGTACATTGCTTCGTTGTGAACTTGGATCATAGCAGCTTATCAATTGAACCATTTAGACTGCAGACCTATGAGTTTAGGTCACCAGTAACCTAAACTCTTCCTCTTCTGTATATACGAGGTTAAGTCAAAAAAGTATCCGTACTTTCGCCATAACATTGTCACACTGACTTCTGCTCATGTGTGCTAATGGTTGGTGCTATTGTGGTCATGAGATCGAACTTGGAGCATGATCGCACCATTTTTTTTTTCTGGCTTTACGGTGTAAGCATGACCGCTCCACTACCAATGTGCGACAAAGCAGAACAGAGAGCAGAATAGTCAGAGGAGATGAAACGTGGGTCCATTATAATATGACAGAATCCAAAAGACAGAATATGGAGTGGAAACATCTTGTCTCGACAGCGATGAAGAAATTCAAGAGCCAGTCTTCCGCAGGAAAGGTGATGCCAATCCATTTATGGGACTCAAAAGGGCCTATACTGGAAGACTACCTGAAAAAGTGGGGTACGATCAACGGTGCATGGTACAGTGCTCTGCTGGCCAACAAACTGAAGTCAGCAATTCGCACCAAACGCCAAAGTCTATTGTTGAAGGAAGTTTTGTTGTTGCATGACAATGCACGCCCTCACACGGCCGCACAGACCGTTGAAACCATTAACCAATTGGGTTTTGAGGTGCTGGAACACCCTGTCCACAACCCAAATCTCGCCCCTTTCGACTATCATATCTTTGGACCACTCAAAGGTAGTTTACGAGATCGTCGATTTCCTAGGCATGGATATGTGAAGGAAGCAGGGCATAAATGGTTGTACGACCAACGGAAAACCTTATTCTTTGAGGAAATATGCAAGCTTGTGGACCGCTGGACCAAGTGCATCAAAAAGGAAGGAGACGATATCGAAAAATGACGTACTTGTTGATCTCCTGCTTTGGAGTGAATACACTGAAAAGAACAGAGTGCGTATAATACCTGACTCTCCGTCGTATATATATATATATATATATATATATGTATGTATGTATGTATGTATGTATGTATGTATGTATGTATGTCATTATTCTGTTTATTTCAAGATTTATCACCAATGAAGAAAGAGCCGGTTTGTAACCTAGATCCAAGGCTCCTTCAGTAGAATTTCATCTTCAACAACAGGGTATATTTGTTTGTATGTTTTATGTATATATTCTCATGCATATAGTTGCATATCTAGACATGCTCATATATATTTAAATGATAAACTTCTGGAAAGTTTTACAGATTTTTACAGTTCCAGTGATGGACTGGATCTGTAGTCTTCGAATTAGCATTCTCCTTTCTGGTTTTGAGAAGCCTAATTTCTCAAGATTGGTATTTAGGCAGTGTATTACGTATCCCAGGATCTCAATAATTACAGGTATAAACCTGAACTTGTAATCTGGATAGAGTAACTGCAGATTTCTCAATAGTTCAGCATAGGTGTTCTCTTTTTCACTGATCTTCAGCTTTATGTTAACATCCGCTGGGCAGCTAATTTCTACAACTGTGCACAGTTTCTCTTCTCTATCGCAAATCATAATATCAGGTCTGTTGTGCTTACATTTTATTGAGGTCTTCACTGGGACATTCCACCAGCATTCTTTTTTATTATGAGTGGCAATGGCTTCTACCATACTGTGGGTTCTTATTTCTTTGTCCTCGGGGTTATCCTTCCAACGGATTTCATTAGAGAGTATCCTAGCTACAACGCCATGTCTTATCGGGAGATAATACCGTGATGACATTTTTGGACAACTACTTATGACGTGGGTGATATCTTCAGTATGAACTCCACAATGTCTGCATCGATTGTCACATTTTACGGCTTTTCCTGTATCTCTATCCCTTTTGTACATCAGGTACTTGGTTGATATTTCCTGTTTCTGGATTGCAAAGGCATACCTTTCAAAGTGGGACGTAGTGATCCGCTTATTGGTCCATGATTAATTAACTGCTTTGATGATCGATGTTACTATCATCTCGTCGCTTTCTAACATATCCAGTCATAGTCTTCTGCTTGTATAGGTTCATCCTTTCTTCTGACGATACGTTGCGGTAGAGTCGTGCGACTTCTTTGGGCATGTATTCTAGGTTATCAGACAGAGAGTGTTGCTCAAAGAGCTGCCTTCCAAGTCTTGTGACATTATCAGCCTCATGTATGCAAACTTGGTCAAGGGATGCACTCCGACACTTGGCGGTTAAAAGATGATGCCGAAAGGATATGATGCGACATTCAAAGGCCTTTTGGACCGATGTTAAGCATCTGCCGCCTTGTTTTCGTTTTTGGTAGAGGTGGTCTATGTCGGTCTTTATGTGGAAATTATGTGTGCTTGTTAGTATTTTTCGGGTTTTCACATCAATGGCTCGGATCTCATCAAGCGTCCAATCAAGCAGCCCGAATGTTGGTATGAGTACTGGCACTGCAAACACATTGTAGGCCACTGTTTTATTGAATGCAGAGAGTTCTGAGGTCCAAGTTTTCTTTATTCGGCTGTAATATTCTGTAATATTCCCA
>NC_068986.1:13733105-13734803 GCF_001194135.2 Octopus bimaculoides | reverse complement strand
ATATATATTAAAAATGGGGGAAATATCTTAGGATTTAGCTTCATAACGTATCGTCAGATGCCAACAAGCTGTTGGCCCGATGATACACTATAAAGCTAAACACTTTATGGACGGGAAACCTAAGATAATCCCATAAACCGGCCTTCCCCGTCGTTAATATATACTGCTCTGGAGTAGGCCACAGGCGCTAATCATGAAAAACCGGTGTACTAAATTATATTTGTGTAATACGGTTACGAGAATAGGATTTACGGATTTACTTAATTTCCTAAATTTAATATGTACGAACGTTTATATTTCAAACACGCAATAAATAAATGAATAGACTAGAGTTAATTAAAAGCACTGTAGCTAATTAGTGTATAGCTAAAATATATCATGGAGTTATGTCTGGAAATTAAAGAAAATCCCCAAAAAAAGAAGAAAATAGCATAAAGAGATGTTATTTGAAGCTTGAGACAAATTTTATTAATTTTATTACTTTTATATAATTATTAAATTATGTCCGTCTATTTTATATTGATCGAACTATAATAATACGCTAAGTCGGCTTAAATTCAAGTTAAACCGATGATAATTTGTGAGGTTTTATAACATAAATATATAAGGAAAGCAGTTTGAGAAAACGCTATGGAATGGATGGGTATTTGTACTGAACTATTAGAAATTTTAAAAACTCCAGTATCATATTGAGCTAAGAATTAAATGTCTGCATTCTCTCCGAAGAATTTATTTATGCTTTCAACCCATTCTATAACGTTTTCTCGTTGATAATATAACGTTGGTAATATAACTGCTCTTTGTTCTAATCAATTATAATTTATATCCACCACTCGTCTCGCTTGACACGCCCAATTTAGATATCAATCATTCTCTGACAACCTAAGTGAACTACCTACAATTTTGATTGGCCGATTACACTACCGCCCACTTTTGATATTCCTATTTTGAATGTACATTAAGTAGTTAAACTTGCAAGTCTAACAACATGTCACATATTGAGCTGCATGTGGTTGCCCGATGATTTGGGAGATTACTATATTGTAAAGTATTGCACACGTCTTACATAACTAAATGTATGATATTATTTCACAATAAAATCTTTTTGCTTTTATTGTATTACGCTACGCTTAAAGTTCCTCTCTAAATCTCGATAGTCTTTAATCTGTGGATTACCGCACACCAGCAAACTTCCTTTCATTAATGAACCCTTCACGAATGGGGTTAGATTCTTTAATCTGTTGACTTGTGTTATACTTCAAGTGTGGAGCGCTTCACTTTGATAAACATCAATCTTTAGAATCTAAAGTTTAGATAGACCTCCGGTTGTGTGGCAAGGAGCTTGCTTCCCAACCACATGGTTCTGGATCCAGTCCTACTTCCAGGTGGGTTCCGGTTCAATCCCAGCGTGGCACCGTGGGCAAGTGTCTTCCACTATAGCCTTGCGTTGACCATGTGAGTGGATTTGGTAGACGGTAACTGAAAGAAGCCCGTTGTGTATATATATATGTGTGTGTGTGTGTATTTTCTTGTGTGCTTGCCCATCACCACCCACCCGCACCACCACCACCACCACCATCACTTGACAACCGATGATGGTGTGTTTACGTCCCCGTAACATAGCGGTTCGGCAAAGAGACCGGTAGAATAAGTACTGGGCTTACAAAGAATAAGTCCTGGGGTCGATTTGTTCGACTA
>NC_068986.1:13731389-13732930 GCF_001194135.2 Octopus bimaculoides | reverse complement strand
AGAGAGAGAGAGAGAGAGAGAGAGAGAGACGTCATTAAAGTGACAACGGGCATTATTAAGCTCCAACATTGCTAGAAATTGTCAGTTATTAAAATAGTGTTTTCCGTAGCTATTGAGTTGTTTTGACTCTTATTTCTAGCAATACAGGTGCTGATTATTACCCTCTATCCACTTTAGTGACGTCTATATTCCTGCATTTAGGTTGTAAAATTGTGAATAAGTCACCCATATTATTTATAATTTTCACTTTCTCAGTTTATGAAATCAGCGTATGATTTCAACGGAAATCTTATAAACAGACAAGGCGATCTGAGTTTAACCCTAGGCGCGATGAGAGCCACTGATGAGCATTGAAATGCGAAATCATCGAGGATCTGGTAATGTTTGCCTCCATTGTCAGTCATTAAAATAGTGCTTTCTGTGGCAATTGAGCTGTTTTGACTCTTATTTCTAGCAATACAGGTGCCGATTAGTGCCCTTTCTAACTTCAGCGGCGTTTTTATTTCTGCCTTTAGGTTGTAAAATTGCGAATTAGCCACCTATATTATTTGTGTGTGTGTAATTTATTTGATACGTATTTGTATATGCGTATGTACATATATGCATGTGTGCATACACGCGCACACACATGCGCACATAACACATACATACGTATATATAATTATATAAGAATAATTAGGCATAAAGAACAGGTAAAACAAGTTCGAGACAAGAAAGCACAAACATGAACGCCAATCCCTTCTTGTCGTCTGCTGGCTTGAGATTGTAGTTATTTTGGTTCATCTTATTAACTAGATCTCTGGCTTCTTACTGCTGATAAATTTTCCACAAATACAACCAGAAAATTGTGTTATGAAGAGAGGACTTTTCAAAGGGATTGCGATAGGAAGGGGAGGTGACATTCAGTATATTATAATCTACTAAAAGTTAAATTTGATGATTATTTAAGTTTGTCGACTTAGCAAAAGGAACACGGAAAAATTGCTATACAGCGGCTAAGACAAACAGGACTTAGGACCAAGTGATAAAGCGTAATAAATATTGAATGTCTTTCGACTGAAGTAAAAACATAAGACAGAGGGAGACCAGAGAGAGACCAGGCAAGTAACGCTAAAAGAGAACAGATAATAGATCGCTGGATGTTTGCGCCTGAAAGAAGAGAGCGATAGAAAAAAAATGAAGTAGTAGGCGACGAGCTAGCAGAAACGTTAACGCGCCGGGCGAAATGCTTAGCGGTATTTCGTCTGTCTTTACGGTCTGAGTTCAAATTCCGCCGAGGTCGACTTTGCCTTTCATCCTTTCGGGGTCGATAAATTAAGTACCAGTTACGCACTGGGGTCGATATAATCGACTTAATCCGTTTGTCTGTCCTTGTTTGTCCCCTCTGTGTATAGCCCCTTGTGGGCAGTAAAGAAATAGGTATTTCGTCTGTCTTTACGTTCTGAGTTCAAATTCTGCCGGGGTCGACTTTGCCTTTCATCCATTCGGGGTCGATTAAATAAGTACCAGTTACGCACTGGGGTCGATATAATCGACTTAAT
>NC_068986.1:13728526-13731367 GCF_001194135.2 Octopus bimaculoides | reverse complement strand
TTCTGAGTTCAAATTCTGCCGAGGTCGACTTTGCCTTTCATCCATTCGGGGTCGATTAAATAAGTACCAGTTACGCACTGGGGTCGATATAATCGACTTCATCCGTTTGTCTATCCTTCTTTGTCCCCTCTATGTTTAGCCCCTTGTGGGCAGTAAAGAAATAAGAAAAACATGAAGTAGTTAATGGAATGACAATTTTTTCGGTCAACAGTGGTAAGCTCCTCATCTGAGATACCACATGCAGCGACACCTTCCCCAACGACAAGCCTTGATATGTTCAACTGCCAGCCCAGGATTTGATGCTCATCAAACCGGGAAGGGCAAATTGACAAAGTATTGACTGCTCTTTGACAGATTTGTGGTCGATCCTGCGACAGCGGAGACCTCTGGCGTTCTTCGGCCTCGAACTAAATCCTTGTTGACTGCTATCGGGAAAGAAATAGTTATCCGCAATAGCAAGTTCCGTGAGTCGGAATGGCAGATCCAGCGTATCGCACTCGCCATTCTTCGGCAGAACGTCTTTTCCACTTTGTCCACTGGGACCATGAAGAGGACTGAGAAGTCTTATGTCTATTAGTTCAACATTCTAATCCCTGCAACTATCCACTTCACTTAGTAGTTAACCCAAGTTCAAAACAAATACACCATACGTAAGCAGTACAATTATAATCATAGGAAACCAAGAACGCATTGTAGGAAAGATTTGATTCACACAATTTTTCCGTTTGATTGTAACGCCAAACTAATCTTTCACCCATCTTAATGTTCTTAATATTTTTCTGCGGTCATCTTGTTTACTGCTTTCATTTTTCTTCTCATTCTTTCTTTTCCTTCTGTCTTTCATCTCCCCCTTCTCGCTTTCTGCCTATCGTTCCTTTTTCCTCTTTCCTTCTCTTTCCACTTTGTTCTCTTCTCATTTCATTTTTCTCTCCTCCCGTTTACTATTTGATTTTAACACTTCTTATAATACTTTTCTTTGCCATCATATACCATCATAAGTTCCAATAAGCTACAAAGTACTTAAAAATTCACCTGAACTAGCGCTACAGTTCATTCCGTCATCGACACTTGGGGAACACTGCAGCATTTTCAAAGCATTTTTGGAAGTCAACGGATAACCTAAAGTAACATCGGTATAACATAGATTGTATTAGATTACCAACCCACCTAATATTATTAAACAATTTCTATAAATCAACGAGCAGCAACTTTTCACATCTCTAAGGAGAAATTAAACCTGGCACTTTGCAATGCCACGTCAATTACTCGACCAGTATGAACAACAAAAACCCTTCTGCCAGTGAGAGAGACATGTAATCCGATTCAATCCACCGTTGAATAAGAACATAGTAATATGCATAGCGAAGCAGTTTCCTTAAACAACAAATATTCCATATTAGAAACTTCATAAATAAAAATGATAGAAACAATGAAAAAAAGTCGGTTAATAAACAATCGAAGAATACTTCGTTGCACGACTGATGAATCCGTGAGCAGAGTAGAAAGTTTTATGTATTCTACCAAACTATTTGATAATGGTAGCATTGTAGTTCTAACATGATAAAATCATAGCACTTCTAATTTTAAGATTAATTGCACTAAGTGTATAAGACACAGTTAATGTATTAGACACGGTTAATTCAGAACTGGTCCATTAATCTAAACTTTCAATATAGTTGTGTCTACCTCCCTAATGACATCTATTTACTGCGTTTCTTTTTTTTTCTCTCTCTCTCTCTCTTTAACAGTAAAAAAAATCTACTCGCCACAAAATTATAATAATAAGCTCTTTCTCTCACTGCTTGGTATATAAAAACAATTCACCCTATGTAAGGGATAATTATGTTAGTTATCACACCGGAAGATATGTGAGACGCACTTATTCCAAAACAAAATCTCAAAATATCATCTTGGGTCCTATATGCAAAGTTGTTTTAGATATTACGTGATTCAATGCACTAAAAATACTTTTATCCGAATACGGGCTTCTTAAACTGGGGTGCATCTAATACACCCTTGCGTACTTGTGCCATCAAATACGGCAATATGAAAGCCTAACGTTATTGACTTCTATCACAAATGTTTAAAGATTCTGTAATCGATTCATGGTACTGGGCTGATGGATGTTTCGTGGATCCAGAAATGACAAAAAGGATAAAAGTCCACCACGGTTTGATTAGAACTAAGAACGTCAAAGGACTAAATTAATAATGTTGCGTGAGATTTTGTCAAGTGATTTACCGATTTTGTCATTTACCGTCATTTCTGTCATCGGCCACCCTTCCATTCATCAAAAAAAAAATCTCTCGGAATTTATATCGAGAGAATTTGTACCGAATTCAGCAATAAAATGTTATTTAAAATGACATTTCTTTTTAGAGATTCTTGATCCAAAGCAGCCCTTTGTCGAAACATTTGTAATCGCGTGAATTTGTAAAACTGTAGGCTTAAATGACAACAAAAACATCAACAACAGTCGCATCATGAATGCAGAAGATTTCTACTGTAGAGTTATCCATTTTTAAAGACGTTGCTAAAACGACAAGAGAAAGAGAGAGAGAAAAAAAAGGGCATAATGACTACGTTGGAACTAATATTGCCAAAGTTTATAAATTATGCAGAAACAGAGGAATACATAGAAACTACATTCAAGCACATTTTTTATATATTTATATGTACACATTCGTGTACATATAAATATACATATAAATATATATAAATAAATATAGATAGATAGATACATACATACATACATACATACATACATATATACATATATCTAAACATATAGCTATACATATATATATAGATATATATATGTATATAAATATATATATATAT
>NC_068986.1:13726600-13728190 GCF_001194135.2 Octopus bimaculoides | reverse complement strand
TATATATATATATATATAAATACATACACACATATATATATACATATATACATATATATATATATATACACACATATATATACATATATATAGAGGGAGTATATATACACACACATACATACATGTTTGTGTGTGTCTTCCTGTATGTGTGAGCGTGCGTGTGTGTGTTTGTGTGTGTGTGTGAGTGTGTGTGTTGTGTGTGTGTGTGAGTGTGTGTGGGGGTGTATAAAAGCAGATAAGCACAAGTAAAATTAATGAGTATATTTTGCATGGAATAAAAAATTACGGAAGATTACATAATAAACTTTTGAAAAAGGTATGCATTATTATTATTATTACCTTGACAGCTGTTTCATGTAAACCATGTCTTATATCCTAACCACGTTCATTTTATAATAAAGACACTGAATCCATAATTTATCGCCCAGTAAGGACAGCTGCAGAAACGCTCGCGTCCTACAGTCCATGACATCATTCATCTTCCGATAGTATGTTTTCATATATATTGGATATAAAGAATTTTTTTCTCTCGTGATAATTTCTGCAGTGATTGTCTTCCGCGATCGAGTGCACAGGAATATGTTAAATGTAATTGTCACACTTACACACACACCTATAAACACATGCACACAAATGAATATACATATATATATGTGTATTACACACCCACATATATATATGCATATATTTATATATATACAACTATATATATACATATATATATATATATATATATATATATATATATATATATATATAAAATAAACATATATATGTGTGTGAACATATGTTCATACATATGTGTCTATCTGTGTGTATACATATGTACATATATGTGTGTGTGTATAAGAACAGACATGGGTGACGTTCACTACAATTGTTTCAGACGCGTTTTTTATTAATAGAAAAATCAATTACAACATGGAAAAGCCGTTTCCCTCAGGTAAATAACAATTTAAATCCAAAATGTAGAATTTAAGATTTGGTTCATAACGAATATATTTTTTGTGACTCCTTCATCTCGGTGACAGTCCGGGAGCGATTTCACAAATCAAAGTTAAAACATTCTCTCGTCATCATAAATTTTTTTTCACTTGAAGAAAAAGATTTCTTTCATTTTTTCATGAGGTAATGAATCTATTCAACAATATGAAAAACACCTCTGAAACAGCTGTAATGAATCTCAACCTATTTATGTTCTTTCTTACTTTACACTGTACCTGGAACCTTTCTTGCGTCAGATCTAGAACTTAAACTGAACCGAGAAACTGCATGCTAGAGTACGTCTGCATGTGATTCTAGTTATACATGTATAGCTATATCGATGAGTATATTGATCTGTTCATGTGCATGTGTATATAAGTGGTAAGAAAAGTTTGTATATACATTAATATATACGCTTGTGTCCATATATACTGTTCATACACATGATTTTCTCGACCCTAACTAGATGCTTTTATTATCAACATACCTTGATTCAATTGGATCCTGCAAAATTATTAATATATATATATGTATATATATGCAAGAGTGTGTATGTATATATATATATATATATTTATATATATATATATATATATATATATATAT
>NC_068986.1:13722877-13723666 GCF_001194135.2 Octopus bimaculoides | reverse complement strand
TCATCATCATCATCATCATCATCATCGTCAACATCATCATCATCATCATCATCATCATCATCATCATCATCATCATCATCATCATCATCGTCATTGTCTTCGACGTCGTTGTCATTATTTTCATAGTCTTCATCATCACCATGGTCTCCTCCTCATCATCAAAACCATCATCATCATCGTCGTCGTCATCATCATCATCATCATCCTCATCATCACCATCATCACCATCATCATTATCATTGTCCTCCTCTTCATTAACATCATCATCACCACCATCATCACCACCATCATCATCACCATCATCATTATCATCATTATCATCATTATCATCACCATCATCATTATCATTGTCCTCCTCTTCATCATCATCATCATCATTATCAGCAGCCTCAGCAGCAGCAACAACAGCAGCAACAGCAGCATCTACAACAACAGCTGCGGCAGCTTCACATTCATTCTTATATCTACCATATACAACGACACCTACCGACACACACACACACACACACACATACACACTGCCCCACCCCCACCCCTTTGCTATATTCCGATATTTTCCCTGTTGCCTTTAATCGCTTCATTTCTCCTCTCCACTTCACTGACAACGCTCTTTCTCCCCCCCCCACTGCCCCTCCCTTACCATTGTCCTTTATTTCCTCTTTTTCCTCTTCCTCCTTTGGACTTTACTCACTCATTCATCATCTCCACCTTCTCTCTCCTCCTCTTCCATCCCTCCTTTCTCTCTCTCTCTCTCTCTCTCTCTCTCTCTCTCTCTCTCTCTCTCTCTCT
>NC_068986.1:13720311-13721658 GCF_001194135.2 Octopus bimaculoides | reverse complement strand
ATATATATATATATATATATATACATATATATATATATATAGGATCATGCTAGTGCATGACAGCGTGCTTTTGGTTGTAAATGTATGCAGTTTTATTCTTCAGTCTTTCGCTGTCTGTATTTTCATTTAATGTCTCCCTTTTCCCTCCTTGTCTTATCTCGAGAGTTTTACGTTCTATCTCGATATACATTTGATCCTTAAGTTTTCATTTCGTTTCCCGCGTCTCCTTTGCTACGAATTGATAGCCACATACGTGGATAAAGGTGTTTACTCTCTCTCTCGTTCTCTCACATACACACACACGCATTTATATAGAGAGACAAAAGCACAAACACATGCATAGCTGTATGTAAAGGTATGTATGCCTAACCGTATTATATTTCGTGGCTGTTATACTCTGTATTCCAGTCCATTTGCCTATTTTCTGTGCGTTATAGCTGTGTCTACATATGTGGAGCCTTTGGATGTGCTTTTGTGCACGTGCATGTGTATGTGTGTGTGCATAAAAAGAGAGATGGAGAGCGAGAGAAATAGATAGATAGATAGATAGATAGATAGATAGATAGATAGATAGATAGACAGACAGACAGACAGACAGGCAGGCACACACACACACACACACACACAGAGTTATATAGATAGATGCACAAACAGAAAGATATAATTACAGTTTATAGGTATTTTAACACTGCGTTATATACGCACATACATATGCATAGATGTATATATGTATTTATGCATGTTCGTACATCCATATACATGTATATATATGTGTGTGTGTGTGTGTGTGTGTGTGTATATATGTGTGTGTGTGTGTGTGTGTGTGTGTGCGTGTGTGTGTGTATCTATGTATCTATGTGTATATGTATATGTGTGTATGTGTGTGTATATGTATGCATGTATGTATGTATGTACATATGTACGTCTGTATGGGTGCATGCATGTATTATGCGAATATCATTGTCTTTCATTGTCAAGACAAGATCCCTCCTCCTCCCTCTTCTTCTTCTTCTTCTTCTTCTTCTCCTCTTCCTCCTCCTTCTTCTTCTCTCTTGTCTTCTCTTTCCTTTTGCCATTTATTTGTTTATTTATGTTATCATTTTCCTTGTGATTCCCTTCCATTCGCCATCTTTGCATCATTTCTTATGTTTATTTTAACGTGGAGACAATAACTTCTCTCTTCTTTCAAACATTTCAATATGGTCACTCCACTGTGATAGGATTTTGAAGCTTCTTCTCATTTTTCTCTCTCTCTCTCTCTCCCTCCGAGCTCTCTCAATGCACACACACATATACATACACACACACATACATACACTTGTATACACATACATTTATACATACAAG
>NC_068986.1:13719176-13720098 GCF_001194135.2 Octopus bimaculoides | reverse complement strand
TATATATATATATACATACATATATTTATATATTCATACGTGGAAGTATGTATGTACATACAGATGCATATATGCCTATAGATATACACACACGTGTATATATATATAAACACATACATATATATATATATATATATATATATATATATATATATATGTGTGCATATATATATACGTAGGTATATATATGTGTGTGTGTGCATGTATGTATGTATATGCGTGCATGTGTACATATATATGTATGTGTGTGCGTGTGCATGTGTGTCAAACTATGTATATATCTATCTGGACATCTACCACTTAGTTTCTTTATTCAAACTATCTTTCTCCTTGCTTTCTCTCCTTCTTTCTTCCTTTCTTCTACCCCCACCCCCACCGCTTGTTCTCTTTTCTTTTACTTTAGTCAGCTATTTTCATTCATTTATTTCTTCAATCTTTCATATTTTCCTTTTTCTTTCATTCGTTCCTTCTTTCTTTCTTTCATTCATTCATTCAGGCATTCAGCCACATATATTTCTTTCTACTTTTTCCTTCCGTTCTTTTTTTGGCTTTTGTTTGTTTGTTTGTTTGTTTGTTTGTTTGTTTTTTGCTTCCAATTCTTTCTTTCTTTCTTCCTTTTTTATATTATTTTTCATTCTCATCGCTTTGTTATTTATACTTGTTTGTTTGTTTGCTTGTTTGTTTGTTTGTTTGTTTGTTGTTGTTGCTGCTGTTGTTTTATATCTTTTGTTCTTTTATCGTATCTGAAGCAACTTCTCCATTATTTTCCTTCTTGGCAGTAAAAAATGACAGATTTGTGCGGTCACTGGAAATTGGAGAAGAATGAGAACATGGACGAATACATGCAAGCAGTTGGTGAGGTCTTTTGATTGTTTTCATTACATATATATATACATATATACATATATACATACATATATAT
>NC_068986.1:13717121-13718814 GCF_001194135.2 Octopus bimaculoides | reverse complement strand
GTATCTGTTTTGTGATCTCTGATATATAGAGACGACTGTACAATGTAAGGTCCCCATGTTAAGTTTTTGCACTGAATTTTATGTACAAGAAAGACATGTGTGGTTGCTTTCCCTTTTTTTATTTTTATTCTTTTTTTTTGGCTGTGGGATTGTGGGAAAGTAGTATAATCGGTAGAGCGTCGAATGAAATGCTTTGCTTGTATATGTTCCAGATTTTAGATTTTTCCTTTTGTTTTTCTTTTTAAAAATCTGGGTTCAAATTTCGCAGAGATCAGCTTTGATTGCCATTCCTTTGTGGGGGGGGCGATAAAATAAGGTACCAGTCAAGTACTAGGGTCGGTTTAATCGGTGAAACAACCCACCCACAAGAAAAATTCTGGTCTTGTACCTTTCTTAGAAAGTCATCGTTATCATCATCATCATCATCATCGTTATCACTGTCATCGTCATCATCATCGTCTTTAATGTCATCGTAATCCATCATCACCATCGTCGTCGTCGTTGTCATCATCATTGTCATCATCATCGTCATCATCATCGTCATCATCGACATCATAGTCGTCTTAATTGTCTTCGTCATCATCATTACCTCCGTCATCGTTGTCGTTGTCATCATCATCGTCATCATCAACATCATAATCGTCTTAAATGTCATCATCATCATCATCATCGTCGTCGTCGTCGTCGTCGTTGTTATCATCATCATCATCTCCACTTTCATCATCAACATGAAGAGAGATTCAAGACAGACTCATCCACACTTTCTACATAATGCCGAGCGGAATTTTGTTGCATACTTTTACATTCCGAGTTCAATTCCTACCGATATCGCCTTTGCCATTGTTCCTTAGTGAGAGGGTCGATAAAATAAAGTACCAATACAGCACCGAGTTCGATATGAATGGTAGTTTTCTTCCCCTGTCTTTATCTGGCAAAATCGTTAGCGTATCGGATAAATTGCCTCGCAATAGTTTTCCTGGCTCTTTACGTTCTGAGTTCAAGTCGCGCCGAAGTCAATTTTGCTTTTTGTCTTTTCGCGGGGCTGATAGTATTGACTAACCTGTTCTCAAGATTGTTGACTAAAAAGAAATCATCATCATCATCATCATCACCAGCAGCAGCAGCAGCAGCAGCAGCAGTAGTAGTAGTAGTAGTAGTGGTGGTGGTGGTGGTGGTGGTGGTAGTAGTAGTAGTAGTAGTAGTAGTAGTAGTAGTAGTAGTAGTAGTGGTGGTGGTGGCGGTGGTGGTGGCGGTAGTAGTAGTAGTAGTAGTAGTAGTAGTAGTAGTAGTAGTAGTAGCTGAGCTCCTAATATTCGACAGTTTTTGTTTTAGTCTTTTTTTTTTATACCGTATTGAGATATCGCAAAATGATTTGCTTTGATTTTTAACCATTTCTCAATGCCATTATCTTCATCAGTTTCATAACTTTCTCGTTTCTGGTCCATTCTTCACTTCGGCAGATAAAGCGAAGACAACGAGCGCGTGCTAGCACCGAAGACAGCGCATTAGGGATTGCATCGCCATCGATAAGATCACAGGCTGTGACGAAATGACTTTCACAAAACGATTAATCAATTAATTTTTTTTTTTTTTTTTTTATTCCTTAATTAGCTAATTATCAAATTAACTGATAATAATAATGAAATTTATTTGCTGCTAAGTAGTCTCGCGATCATTAGTTCGTAATAGTTCT
>NC_068986.1:13715102-13716607 GCF_001194135.2 Octopus bimaculoides | reverse complement strand
ATATGTCTGAATGTATGTATGTATCAATGTATGTATGACTATATATATATATACATATATATATATATATATATATATGTATGTATGTATGTATATATGTATGTATGTATGTATGCATGTATGTATTAATGTATGTATGTATATATGTATATATGTATGTATCTATGAATGTATGTATTTATGTATGTATGAATGTATATATGTCTGAATGTATGTATGTATGTATGTATGTGTGTATGTATGTATGTGTGAATGTATGTATGTACGTATGAATGTATGTATGTATATATGTATGAATGTATGTATGTATATATGTATATATGAATGTGTGTGTTAATGTATGTATGTAGATTCATACGGTATTTGACAGGCACTAATTTCATCGAATTTCAAATTTCATCAGGTTTCAAATTTTGACACAAAGTCAGCAACTTCGGGTGAGGTGGAAAGGCGATTATATAAACCCCAGTGTTTAACAGGTACATATATTTTCGACCCCGAAAAGTTGGAAGGCAAAGTCGACCTCGACGGAGCTTGAACTCAGAACGAAAGCATTTTTCCCGGCGTGGCAACGATTCTTTTTCTACTCTAAGCACAAGGCCCGAAATTTGGCGGGAGAGGGCCAGTCGATTAGATCGACCCTAGTACTCAACTGGTACTTGATTAATCGATCCCCGATAGGATGAAAGGCAAAGTCGACCTCGGCGGAATTGGAACACAGAACGTGAAGACGGACGAAATACCGCTAAGCATTTCACCCGGCATGATAACGAATCTGCCAGCTCGCTGCCTTATCGAGCCCAAAAATTTTTAAGGGAAAATCAATATCTAACGGAATTTAAGTATAGACCATAAAAACACCGAAAGGCAATTTTGTTTCCTAAATTCTTTCCCATTTCTTCCAATCCACTGATAATACAGTTCTATATTTAAGAGATGAGGAATTATGTATATTATTTACATTATTTACATTTGACGGATATTTGTCCTCATCTTGTTTGTTGTTAACACAACGTTTCGGCTGATATACCCTCCAGCCTTCATCAGATGTCTTGTGGAAATTTCGAACCTGGGTTCTCATTGGAATGTAAATAATGTACAGTCATATTATGTTTCGTAATATCTGCTTTGTAAATGAGTGCACGAAAGTGGAGTGGTTTGGATCTCTCACAAAAAAAGAAGAGATAATAAACCATCGGCCTCGCAGCAAAAGGGCCGGTCCAATAACTAAAGTGAGCCAGTCAGGGAGCTCCTACTTGGTTATTTGACATGGTAGAAATGGAATAAAATCTCTCACGAGGTCTGCCTTTAATATTTATATTTATGAATATACATTGTGTTGGATACTGAAGTCCAGTGTACAAGACAATAAAAAATAACCGGACGATGGCCATTAAAACATCTTTGGGATCTTTTTTAAAACGGGGGTCACATTTTTCATTAACGAAACACTTTGAAACTTGGAACACTGGTAGAATGTGTCATATAAAACATCTTTTTCTCTT
>NC_068986.1:13713750-13714838 GCF_001194135.2 Octopus bimaculoides | reverse complement strand
TTCTGTTCTATAACACAAAATAGATAAGTATACGAAGTTTGAAAGTCTTTCGGTACCAAAAACACTACGTAAAACATTAATGAAACATGTGGCCCCCGTTTTAAAAAAGATCCCATCTTTGTTCGGAGGTTTGATGCAGGTGACTGGATTTGGAACTAGAGGACAACTACGATGCCGACCACCACAGAAACAATCACACCAATAATATTAAATATGGCGGCTGCGAAAAAATATATAGAAATATTAGATGTGTATATTCTGTGCAGTTTCTTCATTACTCTGCGATTTAAAATTCAAACTTCCAAGCTCGCTTGAATTGATTCAAAAGTGATTGCCTTCTTTACAGTAGCTGGGCACCAGGGTACGCCACGTATATGAATAAATTTTACGTCATCGCTTCACGAAAAAAAACTGCCTCAAACTTCGATCTTCCATCTTTAAAACGTATGAATAACGGTGGTTAAGGGAATTTTTTGACATAAAGTGCATGAGCTTTTAAGACCCACCATAAACTTGGCAGGCCCCCTAATATCTGGTTTTGCATGTATAGGACGTAAACTTATTTTCTGGGACATATATTTAAGGCTTTCTTATTAACTCTCAAATATGGTACCTGTGAGAAGTGTGCATGCCCCATCAGGCTTGACTTGGGGACCCACATTACAGGAATAATGCAAGCAACAACAAAAAAAGCGTGTATTGATTGCGTCTGTCTACAGGTGGGATTTAAAACGTTGACTGCATTCTTGTATTATATTACGGTTTATCAAGTCCATACCGGCACACTTTTGTATAGATACCAAAGATGTGACGCCTATTGTACTTATTGATCGCTAGACAGGCATGAAGTTCTTTGAAATGTATATGCTACTTTGGTAAACATCTCTGATCATAAATGCTTTGGACAGACAGAAATTGTGTCAAGACGAACATTTTAACGCACCACTACATAAACAGCTAATGCACGTGTTTGCACTGCTGCATATGCATACATACATTCTCATACATATACGGTGGTGTGTATGTTTGAGTGTCTAAAAACACACACACACTCATATATATATATATATATATATATATATATATAT
>NC_068986.1:13713057-13713740 GCF_001194135.2 Octopus bimaculoides | reverse complement strand
TATATATATATATATATATATATATGTATATATGTATATATATATATGATGTAATACTTTACTATTAGAAGTTAAAGATCACTGCTGCGCCATACATATTCATAAATGTGTACATGTAGGTCATGTATTAATGTACATATACGTGCGACGGTCTGTATGGAACTACGTGTAATTCCTTTAATCCGATATGAACGCAAGCACGCACAACCATACATATATACACATATATAACACTGTTTTCATATATGCACAGGTGTGTGTGTGTATGTGTGTGCATGTGCGTGCGTGCGTGCGTACGTATGTGCACGAATATGAGAACTATAGCTCTATATTGCTCAATAGGCAACAGCGAGTAGATAATGGAACACATATCACGCACGGGTTTGTGTGAAAATGCAAAAGACCAGCTTCCTAAGGGAGACATTTGTATATTCGTAAAGAATTTTACTTTCACAATTCATTTAAGTACGAAACAGTACATCAAGCTATTTGCTCAGTAGATGGCTTAGCGCTGGAACAAATCTTTTCATAGCTCGTCATGTATATACATATGCATGTATACATACATATAAACATACATACATACATACATGCATACATACATATATACATACATATATATATATA
Source organism: Octopus bimaculoides (assembly GCF_001194135.2). NCBI lineage: Eukaryota > Metazoa > Mollusca > Cephalopoda > Octopoda > Octopodidae > Octopus > Octopus bimaculoides. The sequence continues at coordinate 13,713,113 of NC_068986.1, read as the reverse complement.
TATACATTCATATATATACATATATATATATATACATGCATATATATATATATATA
>NC_068986.1:13711256-13712264 GCF_001194135.2 Octopus bimaculoides | reverse complement strand
ATATATATATATATATATATATACATACATACATATAATCATACATACATATACGTATGCATATATGCATACGTTGATAAGTACATATACATACATATTTAATATACACGCAGGCGCTAACGAAAGATTTGTTCCAGCGCTAAGCCATCTACTAAGCAAATAGCTCGATGTACTGTTTCGTACTTAAATCATTGTGAAAATAAAATTCTTTATGAATATACAAATGTCTCCCTTAGGAAGCTCGTCTTTTGCATTGCAACATAAACCCGTGCGTGATATGTCTTGCATTATGTATTAAGAGTTAGCTATTTAAAAATATATATCTTTAGAACTGTCTATCTTTTATTTTCTTTAATATGTATTTATACAGAGAGGCGAATAACTTTTCATATAATGTATTATATTTAGTTGATGTTGACGGTAGCTTTTTTGGGGGTTTTGTTTTGTTGCTTCTCTTGCCGTTGTTGTTCTTGTAACAGTTTTTATTTTCACTGCCGTTGAGGGTTTTATTATTTTTTTTCTTCTTTATTTATTTCATTTATTTATTTTGCATGATGTTTTTATTGTTGTCGTGGTTGTTGCAGTCGTGATAGTAGTCGCATTAGTAAGTTGTGATGGTGGATGTGAAGACAAAGAATGTGAGTGTTAGTGGTCTTTGAGGGTACAGTGTGGTCTTTGTTTACGCTTGTTAGTATTCTTATACATAATGTTTTGTTTACTTTGAAAATGTATTTTTTTTCCTATGTTACTTTTATTGTAGTAGTTTTTTCGTTGTTTACTGTTGCTATTTTTGTTGTTGCAGTAGCTATGGTAATGATGGCAGTTATAACTTCTTGTCAGATTTCTTTATATTCAGGGATAGTCATCAAATAGCAGACGATTTAAACATAAATATATGTGTGTATTCTTGTTGTTCTCGATCTTAAAGGTATGTATCCATGCATATATATATATATATATATATATGTGTGTGTGTGTGTGTGTGTGTGTGTGTGTGTGTGTGTGTGT
>NC_068986.1:13710125-13710592 GCF_001194135.2 Octopus bimaculoides | reverse complement strand
TGTGATGGTATTTTAATATTATCATTCCTATATAATTATTTATATGTATGTAAGTATGTATTTATCTATCTGTCTATGTATGTATGTATGAATGTATGTATGTATGTATGTATGTCTCTTCCTTTTTTTAATTATTATAAATCTTCCACTGAGCAGGGAGCCGGTTTCCAACAAAGGTACAAGGCTTCATCTTTGGGATGTAGTTAACACAGGAAAATTCACATTTGGAACTTAAGAAAAGTCTTGCATATTTTTACTGTTCCAGTCACAGATTACTCTTGTAATGTACAAATTAGCTGATCGATTTCTCTTTCTGAAAATCTCAGTTTATCCAAATTCTTCTTTAAGCATTTACTAACAAAACCTAGTGCTCCAATTATTATTGGTATGAATATGAATTCATAGTCTGGGTATAGAAGCTGGAGGTTTCGAAAGCAGTTGTCCATAGATATCCTCTTTTTCTTTGA
>NC_068986.1:13707416-13710115 GCF_001194135.2 Octopus bimaculoides | reverse complement strand
AGAAGCTGGAGGTTTCGAAAGCAGTTGTCCATAGATATCCTCTTTTTCTTTGATTTTCAAAGAAATATTTATATCTACATGGCTGCTGACCTATATGATGGTACATACCTTTGCTTCTCTGTCCCAAACAACAATATCCGACCTGTTATGTTTACATTTGACAGATGTTTTGATGAGAATATTCCACCATTATTCCTTGAGTGGTGTTTATGAATGTATTCCATAACAGAGGGATTTTCTAAGTTTATTTCTAAGTTTTTTGCAGATGGCTTTGTAAATTGTTTTAGCAACAACATCGTGCCGTGACGTCATTTTAGGATAGTACTGTGAGGACATTTTAGGACAGCTGCTAATTACATGCGTGATGTCTTCCAAAAACATAGCCTATATATGCGGTTGCACCTATGTAAACTTGTGTGTATGTTTGGATGGATGGATGGATGGATGGATGTGTATGTGTATGTGTGTGTGCAAATATATTTGTGCATGCAGAACATTGAGAATCTAACTACTGGAAGGAAAGAGGACATCACCAGTAGTCGGATGGTATCCATTTTCAACTGAGTAGACTGCAGCAACGTAAAATTAAGTGCCTTGCTCAAGGATACGACACATCTCCCGATCGAGGGACCGAACGTACGACCTTAGATCTCAATACCGTAAACGCTAGGTCACCTGCCTTCACTGGACACTAGTATGCTTCTGACAAAATATTTATGCCTGTATGCACTCTAAATGTAAACCCTATGATCGACGCCAGTACGCAACTGGTACTTAATTTATCGGCCCCGAAAGGATGAAAGCAAAGTCGACCTCGGCGGAATTTGAACTGAGAACGTAAAGACAGACGAAATACCGCTAAGCAGTTCGCCCGGCATGTTAACGATTCTGTCAGCCCGCCGCCTTCTATTTTAAATATATAATCTTTTCTACTCTATGCACAAGGCCCGAGATTTTGGGAGGAGCGGTCCAATCTATTAGATTGACCCCAGTACGCAACTGGTACTTAATTTATCGACCCCGAAGGGATGAAAGTCAAAGTCGACCGTAACGACAGACGAAACGTCGCTAAGCATTTCGCCCGGCGTGCTAACGTTTCTTCCAGCCCGCCGCCTTAAGACGGCAAATATCTGAGAATATGAAGCAGTCGCCATAAATGTTTATATGTGTCAGTAAGTTTTTATGTATATCTGTATGCGCGTTAATAAATGTAGCTATCTAATACATACTCATATGCACTTCTACTTACATGTATACACAACAAAAATTATAGGTAATGGTCGTTTCAAGAGATGCCGGTAAATGTAATCATATTTCTAAGGCTACATTTAATGTTTCAAGTAGTTTGTAAGTAACATAAATTATGTGCATGGCGATCTTGTTAAGATATTGCAGAGAACTTAGGAATTAGATTTTAAACACGCATTTGACGGATTTCCGGATGAAAGTGTGTACATATATATATATATGTATATATATATATATATATATATGTGTGTGTGTGTGTGTGTGTACAGCTTATACATGTGACATAGACATTCATATAAATAATATGTACCATATATATATATATATATATAGAGAGAGAGAGAGAGAGAGAGAGAGAGAGATGCATTTATATATATATATGTATATATATATATATGTATGTATGTATGTATCCACTACATACAATTAAATATGTATGTGTGTGTGTATAAATATATATAATATATATGTGTGCGTGCTTATGTATGTATATATATGTATGTATTATGTATGTATGTATGTATGTATGTATGTATGTATGTATGTATCTGGAGTCTAACAGTGAAATGCTTAAGAAATTTGCTTTGCAATTACGAGGATTCGCGTTCAATTCCAAACTACGGAATCTTGGCCAAATACTTTTTACGTTAGCAGTGAGTCAATCCATCCTTTACGAGCAAAATTGGGTTGACCGAAACTTTTCGTAAGCCTTTCAGAGGATTGAACTTGTAGTTCACTTGTCCGGCCTTTTTATGCACTGTATTACGTTTATTCCGCTTGAGGATTAGTTAAAGATTGTATGTGTCGCTTGTTTCATGAAGTAGGTTGTCAAGTTGACCAAAATGAATGCTCCTCGTTGAAACTGACCGAGATCCATGGTGAAGGCGCGTGATCTGGTGGTTAGTGTGTTGGGTTTAAGATCATGAAGTTGTGGATTGGTACTCGAAGCCAGGAGTTGTTTGGACCTTCTGAGTTCAAATGCCGCCGAGATCGACTTTGCTTTTCATCCATTTGGGGGCCGATAAAATACGTATTAGTCATGTAATCACTATTCCCCTCCTCTAATATTTCAGGCCTTGTGCCTATAGTATAGAGGGTTATTGGTATTATCATTATTATCATTATTATTATTATTATTATTATTATTATTATTATTATGATTATTATTATTATTTTATGTTTGACTTTTGTTTTGCATTTGTACAAGTTGGATCCAAGTCTCACCCAGAGACCTCAAGAGACAACAAGTTAGAAGTTCATGTAGGTGTTATGCCTACGGTACCATATATTTAGATTTGTGCCGTTTTGTTCTAGTGAATGTTTAAGAAACCATAAGAAAATTATGTGTTTGTTTTAAAATTTGAGATCACATAGACAGTATTTTACGTAGGATATGGGCAGTTCCCATGAGCACTATCTTTTGAACTTCAGCCATTTTGGGGTTTCCTGGT
>NC_068986.1:13700460-13702065 GCF_001194135.2 Octopus bimaculoides | reverse complement strand
CAGACCGGGCGTTGTGAGTGTTTATTGAGCGAAAGCACCTAAAGCTCCACGAGGCTCCGGCAGGGGATGGTGGCGAACCCTGCTGTACTCTTCCACCACAACTTTCTCTCACTCTTACTTCCTGTTTCTGTCGTGCCTGTAATTCAAAGGGTCAGCTGAATATCCCCGAGAACTACGTTAAGGGTACACGTGTCTGTGGAGTGCTCAGCCACTTGCACGTTAATTTCACGAGCAGGCTGTTCCGGTGATCGGATCGACTGGAACCCTCGACGTCGTAAGCGACGGAGTGCCAACAACAACTTCTTCCTTCGCAATTATCCGGCGAGTACATTTCTTTACCATTGTCAATTTTATATCATCTTAAATGTTATATTCAATAGTATTCTTCTATAAATGCAATGTCCAGAACGTAGGCCCAGCCACAATTCTTTGTTCTTTGATTTCTGTAACAGTTCTACTTCCTGATGTGGGACTTTCTGATGTGGAACTTTCTTCCAGCCATTTCATCAAGCTTGACATCCCTATCATCCTTCTTCTTCCCCTGCTTTTTTCCCTTTCAATTTTTCCGGTCATCGCTAAATTTTCCAGGCTCTCTTTCCTCATCACATGAACATGAAATCCCGGTTACTTGTCCCTTATCTCACAAAGCAGTTTCCTTTTTACCGGAACCCCGATAATCACATCTTCCTTAGAAGTGATATTCAATATTATTCTTGTTGTATCGTGTCAGATCTGTAGGAATGATTTTCGATCCGGCAAGCTGAAATTATTAGATCGAATAAATTTTATGTAACAATCTACCTCGTTTGATATTATGAAAGACGTATGGACATCTAAGACGCACTCCAATTTCAGCCGCGCAAATGCAGGCGAATCCTTTTTAGTACTTTAAAGCATGTAATATTTAAAACCACTTCGCAGTACATTACAAGACTTTACAAAAGTACCTTAGCTTTTGCAGGGAATGTTACTGTATATAAAAAGTAAGTTAGCAGTCTAGCAGAACTTGAAGCAAGGAATCACCATAGTGAAAATATCTTATATGCTTACAACGTCTGGAACGAAATTAGCAAATAGAGGGGCCAATATCGAATACAGGACTCGGATAATAGTTTGGAAAAAAGTGGAGCTTATACACGCCGAAATACGGTATTTTATTTTATAATCCTTTGTTTACGTTCTGTTTCCTTGCTATTTTATTGTTTATTTATGACTATTATGTTTGTTTACATCGTTTAGGTGTGGGGTTTGCACTTCGCAAAATAGTATCGAAGCTCAGCAGTTATACGAATATACAGGTAGACGAGAGTGGTACATGGACCCTTGATATCACGTCGACGTTTAAAAATATACATCTTCAATTTAAACTTGGCGAGGAATTTGATGAAACAACAGGAGATGGCCGTCACATGAAAGTGAGTATATATCTGTCCCGACCCTAGCCCCCCTATCTCTATGTAAGTGCTTTTATATATGTATATGTATGTATGCATATATAAGTGTGTGTATGTGTGTGTGAGTGTGTGCGTGTATATATATATATATGTATATATATGTGTGTGTGTGTGTGTGTGTGTGTGTGTGTGTGTGTGTGTGTGTGTGTGT
>NC_068986.1:13699038-13699782 GCF_001194135.2 Octopus bimaculoides | reverse complement strand
TATATATGGAACAAGAACGCAATAGAGGGCATTAAAACGTTTGGACAGATAGACGATACAAATGCGAACAAGAGAAACACCAATTAGAAGGACAGGCAAAAAAATAGGGGTCATTCTTGGCTTTCCTTCATCAGTGAAGTCCAAGAAGTCACGACCATTTCGGGCAGTTACACTTGAGATGGTTCGATCTGGTTGCCCCCCAAAAAATCTAAGCTAACAGCATTAGACCACCTTTGTAAAGAAAGCTAGCGAATGTGTACAGAAACAAAGACAGAAAAACAAACAAGCAAACAATAAAACGGAGATCATGGTACACAACCACAAATACAAAGAGCCAGATGTAACAGGCGTCTTTCGATAGAGAACGATTGAAATTGAGCTAACGTGTATGAAGTGAAAGCCTAAAGGCAAGAACATGGGAGATGGACACAAGACGTGTTATACACATATATATATACATATATATATTGCGTAGAATGTGTGCAGTACCCAGTAGTGCAATTTTCTGTATGTTATATATATTTGTAAGTCCTGGTATTTTTGTTATGTATTTGTCTGAATATTTTTTTATTATACCTAAGGCACCTACTATGATAGGAATTGTTTCTGTTTTTAGATTCCACATTCGAGTTATCTCTATTTCCAGGTCTTTGTATTTTGAAAGTTTTTCCATTTCTTTTAGAGAAACGTTGGCATCTGATGGTATTGATACATCAATTAGAAAGCATTTTTTTCTTCATGATC
>NC_068986.1:13697811-13698137 GCF_001194135.2 Octopus bimaculoides | reverse complement strand
TTATTTTATATATTATTATTATTATTATTATTATTATTATTATTATTATTATTATTGTTATTATTATTATTATTATTATTACTATTATTGTTATCATTATTATTATTATTATTAGTAGTAGTAGTAGTAGTAGTAGTAGTAGTAGTAGTAGTAGTAGTATTTTAATCCCATCACTAGTGTCCGGGGCAAAGTTTTCTCGTTTAGCTAGGGTTAGTCCATCAATTCACCTGCGGGAATGTGTGTTTGTATGTGTGTGCTGTGTGTGTGTATTTTACTGTGTATCTGCGTATGTGTCTGTGTTTGTGTGTGTGTGTGTGTGTGTGTGT
>NC_068986.1:13690601-13691085 GCF_001194135.2 Octopus bimaculoides | reverse complement strand
TGTACGTGTGTGTGCGTGTATGTGGTATGTGTGTGTGTGTGTGTGCGTGTGTGTGTGTGTGTGGTATGCGGTTATTTTATGATTTTTCTTTCAAAATTTAATCTTTATCACTTTATACCTGGTATGAATTGTCCTATATAATTGTTGTCCTATATATCAGTTGTCCTAGATATCAATTGTCCGGGAATAAGTTGTCCTAGTATCAATTGCCCTTGGCACGTTAGTTTAGTGGTGCGATACCGGCCGTAAAATACTTTACTACATAACAAGAGTAAGAATTCTGATGAGGATCACAGATGGAACTGATAAAAATTTATGAATAGTCTAGTTATTGGGTCTGGAGAGAGTCATTCGGTTTTAATGCCTTATGAATTAACACACTCACCGGTTCGATTTCCATTCATTTATTCATGTTTTTCTAAAATCTTCGTTGCTTCTTGCAACCTCTTCAATAGTCGTTGGTTGAATAGTCTAGTTATGTTCT
>NC_068986.1:13688641-13690305 GCF_001194135.2 Octopus bimaculoides | reverse complement strand
ATATATCTATTCATCTCTCTATCTATCTATTTATCTCTATCTATCTATCTTTCTCTCTCTATCTATCTATCTATTTATCTCTCTCTCTCTCTAACTATTTATATCTCTCTCTATCTATCTATTCAGCTCTTTCTCTATCTATTTATTTATCTTTCACTCTCTCTCTCTCTTTCTCTCTCTCTCTCTATCTATTTATTTATATCTCTCTCTATATATCTATCTATCTATCTATTTATATATCTCTCTCTCTCTATCTATCTATTTATATCTCTCTCTATCTATCTATCTATCTATCTATCTATTTATATATCTCTCTCTCTATCTATCTATTTATATATATCTCTCTCTCTATCTATCTATCTATTTATATCTCTATCTATTCATCTCTTTCTTTATCTATCTATTTATCTTTCTCTCTCTCTCTATCTATCTATCTATTTATCTCTCTCTCCTTCTCTCTCTCTCACTCTCTCTCTCCGTCTTCTCTATTTCTTTTGAGGCCTTTGTAAAGCGGTTTGTTACCCGAAATATCAAGACTAATTAAATATTTCCAAGATAACATTTCACTATCTTTGTTATTGTTGTTACTGATATTTAAAGTTCGATCGGCCTTCTTACATCCTTTTATAATGCAATGCTTTTCTGCCAATTCCGCAATACTGTAATCAAGTTACAATGCCATTCTTCCATTATAGATTCATATACACCGAAAGACGAATCAAATAGCCAGGAATATTATAAACTTTTTAATAGACTCCTCAAAGATATGAAAATTTAAACAATAAAGCTTTCTCACACCAGCACGGAACCATATTTTTTGTAGCAATGGTGTTGATAGTTTTATTCTGCCATTTACTTGTTACAGTCATTGGACAACGACCATACTGGGACGAACGCCTGGGAGGGATTTTCTAAAATAAATAGTCCCCTCAGTACTTATTCTAACGATCTTTTAGCCCCACCCCACCCCATCTCCAGTACTTATTCCATCGGTCTTTTTTAGCCATACTGCTAGGTTACAGGAATGCAGACAAACCAACACCAACTGTCAAAAGGGGGTGGGGCAAACACGGACACAAAGACACACATAGACACACATGTATTTATATAGATTATATACGACGGGCTTCCACACAGTTTCTGTCGACTAAATTCATTCAGAAGACTTTGGTCAACGCATGGCTATTCAAGAAGATACATGCTTAAGGAGCCGTGCAGTGACTGAACCTGAAACTCCGTGGTTGCAAATCCAGCTTCTTAACCACACGGCCGTGCCTGCGCCTCCTTCAATTCTGTCTCCTCTTTTTTTTCAACAACACTCAAATGACGAAATTCATTAAGCCAATACCAATAGGATTTGCTCTTCCAAATGGGGAAATAACTCAACAGCACATTGTGTTTTGTCATGCTGCCCCACTATTCCTGTCGCAGCACACATCAAACTTTAAATTAAGCATTAAACGTGTCATGTGAGTCTGTATATGTGCGTATGTATGTGTGCAAGTGAGTCTGCATGTGTATGTCATATATTTTACGTAATTGTATGCATATATATATATATATGTACAGAAATCATACATACACACATATATATTTATATATATATATATATATATATGTGTGTGTGTGTGTGTGTGTGTGTGTGTGTGTGTGTGTGTGTGTGT
>NC_068986.1:13684800-13688432 GCF_001194135.2 Octopus bimaculoides | reverse complement strand
TATATATATATATATATGTGTGTGTGTGTGTGTGTGTGTGTGTGTATGTGTGTGTGTGTGTGTGTGTGTGTGTGTGATTCTAAACAGTAAAATTGTCTTGTGAGTTTGCTCACGTGCAAATGTGTATGTGCAAAGGAGTATGCATGGGTGTGGGTGTGTGTGTGTGTGTGTGTCTGTGAGTGTATGTGTGCATGTATGTATATGTATATATTGTATGCATATACATACACATATATCTTTACATACACACACATACATACATACATACATATCTATGTATATAATTGCATAATCTCTTGTGCATAAAGATACAGGCATGCACACATAGGCACACAAGCACTCTCACATACACACACACACACACACACACACACACACATACATACTCACACATATATACGCACTCTTCTTCTCCACCCACCCTCACCCCACACCTACCCACATCCTCCCACTATCATCTGCTTGCACGTATACAATAAGAGTCACTGACAAGATAATACATTCACTTGTGTAAGCTTTTAAAGAATGCTGTTGGAAATTTCTTTTTCTCTATTCCACAAACATCGCATCGCGTCTTTACTTTTCTCTCTTTGTCTTAATCCATTATCTTATTTATTACTTGTTTGTCGTTTTTCTTTCCTATAACTTATCATTTCGTATATTCTCTGGCTGTCTTCGAGAGCAGTGATCTATCTGATGTTCCAGAGATGAGCTTATCTGGCTATCTTAACGAGAGCTTTTCTCTGAAACGGTCTTTTATAGAACTAAATCAAATGAAGGTTCGCCTGCAAAATAAGTGTGTATATACGTGAGTATGTCGGTTACATATGCGTCTTTGTATGAACGCATATAGTACATGTACATATATGATATCTATATATACATACATATATACACACTCACATATATATATACATACATATATACACATATATACTCATGTATATGTGTGAGTATATATATATAAATGTACATGTATATATATATATATATATATATATATATATATATATATATATATATATATATATATATATATATATATAACGTACATGCATATATTTGCATGCATATGTATATACATACATATATATATATATATATAACGTATATGTACGTATATGTATGTATATGCGTATATACATATATGTATATATATGTGTGTGTATATGTATGTATATATATATATGTGTGTGTGTATGCATGTATGTATAATGTCGTACACAAGAGTGCATGTATCCACTATACCTTTGTATGTAAGTATTTATCCTGTATATGAGTATGTTTTGAAATGTATATATGTTAGCATGCACTATAATATACTGGCTTAGTCGTTAGGATATGCAGCTCATCATCGCAAGGTTGCGAGTTCGATTCCCGGCGGTGCGTTGTAGCTCCAGTCCACTGAGCTGGCAAGAATGAGTAGTACTTGCATTTCAAAGGACCGGCCTTGTCACACTCTGCGTCATGTTGAATCTCACTCTGAGAACTATGTTAAGGGTACATGTGCCTGTGGAGTACTCAGCCACTTGCACGTTAATTTCACGCGCAGGCTGTTCCGTTGATCGGATCAACTGTAATACGCATCGTTGTAACCGACGGAGTGCCATATATGTATATGTATGACAGGCTGTGTGAAGGCGTAGGCGTGGCTGTGTGGTAAGAAGCTTGCTTCCCAACCACATAGTTCCAGGTTCAATCCCACTGCATGGCACCTCGGGCAAGTGTCTTCTACTATAGCCGACTAAAGCCTTCTGAATGGATTTGGTAGACGGAAACTGAAAGAAGCCTGTCGTATGTGTGCGTGTGTTTGTGTATCTGACAACCGGTGTTGGTGTGTTTACCTCCCCGTAACCTAGTGGTTCGGCGAAAGAGATCGATAGAATAAGTATTAGGCTTACAAGGAATAAGTCCTGGGGTCGGTTTGTTCGACTAAAGGTGATGCTCCAGCAGGGCCGTAGTCAAAATGACTGACACAAGTAAAAGAATAAAAGAGTGTGTATGTGTGTGTAGCTAGGTAGATAGATAGATAGATAGATAGATAGATAGATAGATAGATAGATAGATAGATAGATGGGCGTTGGCATAGCTGCGTGGTTAAGAATCTCACTTTGCAATCACGTAGGTTTGGGTTCAGTCCTATGGCGCGGCATCTTAGGCAAGTCCTTTCCACCAAACCACGTGTCGATCAATGCCTTGATAGGGAATATGACAGTAAGAAACAGTGACGTCTGATGCTTATTCGCGTGTCTTAGTGTTTGTGTTGTGTCTGTCCCCGCTTAACAGTCACTGTCAGTTTGGTAACCGCTGTTGGTTTATTTGCGTTCCTTGTCACTCAGCGGTTCGTATCCTCGTAGAATAAATAGTTCCCAGATTTAAAATATTTCCTGGGGTTGTTTTGTTCGACCAAACCCTTAAAGATGTTGCTCCAGCATCGCCGCAGTCATTGAAAGATAAAAAAAAATAACCCATTGGTTCTTTGTCCTTTAACTCGTCTTACTAAAACACTTTCTTCCGCCATCTCGCCTTCTCTCTGTATCCATTTCTTGCTCTTCTATATATTACCTGTCAATTCTCGCTTTCTCTTTCACTCTCTCTCTCTCTCTCTCTATCTACCTGTGTATCTACCTCAAGGCGAGTCTATCGTGACAATTACTCCGCCACCTTCCCTCAACGGTGAAAGCAAAGCAGTCTTCATCGTACTGGTGGCCATGGTGAAAGAATGTGTGTGGTGGACACGAGCGAAAGGATTAGAGACAAACACTTACCTCTCTGGCCAATTGCTCGTTAACTTTTTCAAGAACCACTTGAAAAGGAAGGTGAGAATGGAGAGACAGGTTTTGTCTCGTGAAAGTTTCATTAAAAGGTGGGTGAATGTAGCAAAGATGGTGCGTGCGAGCGAGCGACGAAACCACTTCGAGCATGATCCTGTAAATCAAAGAAAGAGGGAGAGAGAGAGAGCACGTGTTTATTCCCTCCCTGCCTGAGGTTACCGTGGTCTTTTCCGTAGGCTTCTCTTTCCACGGATAAACCTAATCTTACTTTTTACATTTCTAAAACTCTTTTGTGATACGCGATCCCTTTTGATCGATTTTTTACCCCGATCCCTTTTGATCGGAATTTTACATTTTTTTTTTCTCCTCTTTTTTTTTTCTTTTCATTTTCGAAAAGAAAAGTTCTAGGTTTGTATCTGTCCCCTCTGAGTTCAGCCCTGTGTGGCCAATAAAGAAGGTTATCTATCCATCTGTCTGTCTGTAAGTCTGTCTATCCATGTATCTATTAACCTAATCAGCCATCTTTCTGTCCATGTGTCTATCAACCTGTCTCTTTACCCATTCATCTATCTTTCCTTCTACCTATTCTTTCATCCATCTATTTTTCTATCCATCTATCTATTTGTGTGTCTATTTATCCATCCATCAATCTACCTATCTATCGATCAAATATACCCTATTTTTTACCATCTCTCCTTCGATCACACTTTCTTATCATCTTCATGTTATTCAACCTCCTTTCATTTCTTTCTGTCGCACATCATCTTTCATTATACATAAACCACTTCTCTAAGCCTTCCTCTCTCTCTCTCTCTCTCTCTCTCTCTCTCTCTCTCTCTCTCTCTCTCTCTCTCTCTC
>NC_068986.1:13684178-13684678 GCF_001194135.2 Octopus bimaculoides | reverse complement strand
TATATATATATATATATATATATATATATATATATATATATATATATATTATACATGAACGCATATATATATATACATTTACATATATATATATATATATTTATGCATATATATATTTATATGTGCGTGTGCGCGCACGCCTGTTTGTGTGTGTATGTATGTATATATGCACGCGCGCGCGCACACATATTGCTTGTATGTATCTACATCTATACACGTGCGTGTGTGTGTGTGTGTGTGTGTGAATATGAATGTGTTTTATAAATGGCGATTTATACGTTTCCTGCCTTTTCCCATTCTCTCGACACCCAGCAGTTATCGCCCTTGCCAATGCAGCTCTCCATCGGTCTTGGTTGTTATTACTGTTGTCTCAAAGCCGATTCTCTTATTAATATTTATTATTGTTATTGTTATCATTTACTTAGCTCTCTCTCTCTATCTATCTATCTATCTTTCTTTCTTTCTTTCTCTCTCTCTCTTTCTCTCTCTCTCTCTCTCTC
>NC_068986.1:13683910-13684168 GCF_001194135.2 Octopus bimaculoides | reverse complement strand
TCTCTCTCTCCCTCTCTCTCTCTCTTTCCCTCGCTCTTTCTCTCTCTGCTTCTGTCCGCTTTCCTTATCATACTTTCATCTTAGCCTCGTTTCTTTGTTGCCGCTCATATTTATACTGTTAATTCATCATGTAGTAATTGTTGCTGATGTTGTTGTTGTTGCTGTAGTTGATTTTCTTCTTCTTCTTCTTCTTATTATTATTATTATTATTAGTAGTAGTAGTAGTAGTAGTAGTAGTAGTAGTAGTAGTAGTAGTAG
>NC_068986.1:13682949-13683581 GCF_001194135.2 Octopus bimaculoides | reverse complement strand
TGCCGATGCCGTTGCTACAGCTGGGTCGGTGGGGTGGGGGATGCTGAAGCTGCGGCTGGCAGTGGTGTTAATTATGGTGACGCTGCTATTGTTTGCCGTTTTTGATAGCAGCCATTTTGCAGTTCTTCTTCTTCTTCTTGTTATTTATTCATTCCTATTTTTGTTGTTGTAGTTGTTATTTTTCGTTCTTATTATTGCTTTTGTCATTTCCCTTTTCTTTTTCTTTTGTTCTTGTAGATATATTAACGGTCTCGTGGTTTAGCGTTGTTGCTGTTCCTGTTGTTGTAGTCGTTGTTTTTTACGTAATCTCCTTGATTAAGCATAAAAGCCAATGTAGAGTTTGGCACCTAATCCCAAGACTGTGACAGTAATGGAAGATTTCTGTTGCAATCTGCTGAGCTAAGGTTGTTAGCAAAACAATGTAATTGTCACATATATAGTCACAACGCGTAAAAACGAAACCGCAAGTATAGAAATACATAACGAATCTCACAAGCACACATATGAACTTATACACACATACATATATATATTTGTATATATGTATACATACATATATATATCATATATATATGCGTGTATATATATATATATATATATATATATATATATATATATATATATATATATAT
>NC_068986.1:13678364-13679896 GCF_001194135.2 Octopus bimaculoides | reverse complement strand
ATATATATATTATATATATATATATATATGCGTGTGTGTGTGTGTGTGTGTATTTACGGAGATGTACTTGCATAGCAAGTGACCTGATCTGAGATCGTGTGCTGCAATTGTTGATATATATATATATATATATATATATATGCATATATATAACACCCACCACCACATCACATGACTAAAGACAGAAGGGAGGAGAAGAGAGAGGGGAAAATAATTGTAATAAAACATAGATACGAACAGGACAATACACACACGATAGGCATATATGCACATACTTGTGATACATATAAGAAATAGAGATGGATAAATATAAAAAATAAATAAATATATTTGTCACTTACCTGTGATAAACATAAGAAATAGAGATAGATAGAATTAATTTATATAAAGGGCATGGATACAAACAACATACGAAGCGAACACATACACACACACACACAAGAACTTCACGTCACGGACGGCCGCAACAATATCAACTCTACTAACAAGGACGGGACGGCCACAGCATCAGTGGCAACAATGGCAATAACAACAACTGCCATGATGGCAACACAGTGGGCGAACACACAAACACAGGGAGATACAGGAACTGTACCAAATTATCGGGTCCTAGGACAGCGGCATAACTATGGGGTAAGAGGATGGAGCTGAGGAGAAGGCCATACTGCTGCTGAGAACAATAGCACTCACACACACACACATACACACACACACACACACACACACACACACACACACACATACAAGCATGTACGCACACATACACACATATGCACACACGCACACGCACACTGACGCAAACGCATGCGCACATAAGGACACACATCATAGAAGAGCAGAATGGAGTACGTGGAGCAAGAGCACACACGAAAATGAAAAGTATTGCTGAAGAGGTCACAGATGTGTGACGAAAGATTTCCGAACAATGGACATGGGTTAAAATAAGAACAATGATAAACGAGTGAAGAACAAATATATATGGTGCGTGTGTTTATTTGACAAAGAAAACAATAACGATCCCGAAATACAAATATATATATATATATATATATATATATATATATATATATATATATATATATATATATACAAAGTATGGGAGTTTAGTTCACAGGTGATCTCTAAACGATTAGGTACGCTAGGTAAATGCTGTAACGGATTACTAGGGCTCCAAGGTTATAGCCGAGACGGTAGTTATGGAGCCATTGCAGATTTCCGATGATGTTGATATATAATTGTTAAACAGGACAGCAAACATTAAGGCAAAGCAAACAAGTCGTGTACAATATTATTATTGGAAAAAATTCAAAGTCTTACAGCTGTTTCTGGGAGTATCCCGAGTATGGGATTTTCCGTCATCAGAGACAAATACGGAAAAAAGAGTTCCAATAATAATATTGTATACAACTTGAGATGTTTGCTTTGCTTTAATGTTTATTGTCCTCTTTAACAATTACATATATTATATATATATGTGTGTGTGTGTGTGTGTGTGTGTGTGTGTGTGTGTGTGTGTGTGTGTGTGTGTGTGT
>NC_068986.1:13677238-13678354 GCF_001194135.2 Octopus bimaculoides | reverse complement strand
GGCTTCTTTCAGTTTCTCTCTACCAAATCCACTCACAAGGCTTTGGTCGGCCCAAGGCTTTGGTCGGCCCGAGGCTATAGTAGAACACACTTGCTCAAGGTGCCACGCAGTGGGACTGAACCCGAAACCATGCGGTTGGGAAGCAAGCTACTTACCGCACAGCCACTTCTGCGCCTATGGAAATGTATTGTATAAAGATCCTAATGGAATAAAAAGAAGCTGGACTGTCACTATTATTTATTTTTATCTGTAGAGTTCTTGCTATTGGAGAAAGAGCCGGTTTCTAGCCTAGATACAAGGCTCCTTCATCAGAATCTCAACATCAGCAGACAAGTTGTGTATGTGTCTATATATATATATATATGGAGTCAGTGCATGTACAGATCTGTCTGTTTTTCTTACATGTATACTCATACATTTTGTAGTGACATATGTACTTATATACTAAACTTTCGTGAACCTTTGCACATTTTGACATTTCCAATGGTGGTTTGTATCTGCCTTTTAACTAGTTATCCTGTTTCTAATTTTGAGAACCCTAATCTCTCAAGATCGGTACTGAAGTAGTTTGATTTGTAATCCGGGTGGAATATCAGTAAATTTCTCACTATGTATGCGCACATGTATGTATCTATGTATGCGCTTGTCCATCCATCTACATATTTGTCTCTGTTACGCAATCTATTTATGTATATATCGGTCTATCTATCTCTTTATCGATCTATTTATCTACCTATCTATCTAAATATTTATCTGGCTAACTAGTTACCTATATATCTGTCCATTTTGTTATTTATCGTTGACTCGTCTCTTAACTTATTTGTACAAAAGTTTGTCTCAAAACAAACCTGCTAATCATATATATCCATATATAATTCTTTTCTTACTTATGACTCAAAAATTCTCCTCCTTTTATATAAATTTATATATAAGCTAACAGGCCAGACACATACACATATATATATACTCAAACATACTCGCATATATACATATACAATTGATTCTAACGTTCCTATTATTTTCTATTCTTACAATTCTTTGATTCATTTCCGTCCAGCAACTGGTCAGTTACTATGAGCAGTTGCACCTCCAAGTATACACACACACACACACACA
>NC_068986.1:13675300-13676143 GCF_001194135.2 Octopus bimaculoides | reverse complement strand
ATATATATATATATATATATATATATATATATAGTTTTTGTGAAAGGTTGCCACTCATGCGCTGTTGTTTCTTTTTTATTGCTCATTTCATTTATAATATATACGTATATACATGCATATGTTTGCATGTATACATATATACATATATATTTATATATACATGCATAAACCCACACGTATATATATATATATATATAAAGACATATATATGGGTATATGTATTTATGTGTCGTAGTGTATGTTATACACACTCGCATACACACATCTGTTTATTTACATTCAAGTATGGATACCGCTGTATGTAAGAAGTTGTTTGCGTGGGTAAACGTGTATGTGTGTGTGTGTGCATTTCAATCTGTCCATGCATGTGTAATGTCGATGTTCTATGCGTGCTTCCATGAATCTAGAGAAGGTGATCGTATTTCAAGTGCAAGCCAGCATAAAGATAAGCTTACAGAGGACCGAATATTTCTGATTTGAAGGTTTTGACGGCAGAAATAAATTGTTATTTTGTTCTATAACCTCTCACAGCTTACAAACAGGAAAACAAAAAAACGCTATCGCTGTCCTTCTGTCTTGCTAACTGTACCTATTACGGAATAGACGACATGACTGCTCTTCAAAACGAGGCTTGCATATCATATCATATATATATGTGTGTGTGTGTGTGTGTGTGTGTGTGTGTGTGTGAGTGTGTGTGTGTGAGTGTGTGTGTGTGTGTGTGTGGGTGTGTGTGTTATACATATATATCGTCTTAAGAGTATCTTTACATGCATATGTGTATAAACTTGTATATATTTATATATATATATATGTATGTATATATATATGTGTATATATATA
>NC_068986.1:13672711-13675189 GCF_001194135.2 Octopus bimaculoides | reverse complement strand
TATATAGTAGTAGTAGTAGTAGTAGTAGTAGTAGTAGTAGCAGCAGCAGCAATAGCAACAGCAACAACAACAACAGTAGCAGCAGCAGCAGCAGCAGCAGCAGCAGCAGCAGCAGTAGTAGTAGTAGTAGTAGTAGTAGTAGTAGTAGTAGTAGTAGTAGTAGTAGTAGTAGACATGCGCTGTAAGAGCGCGTCGTTGCATCGACCATTTTTTGGTGACTCCATACTACTCCTGGCGGATGTGACACTTTTGCGTCACTCAGGTGACAACCCTGCAACCCACCCATGGGTCTGTTTTAGTGTAGTCGTTGCTGATGAGGGTTTTATGAGGTCGGAGTGCAAATACGACGGGATTCTTTCAATTTCCGTCTACCAAATCCACTCACAAGCCTTTGGTCGGCTCAAGGCTACGGTCGAAGACAATTGCCGAAGGGACTGAACCCGGAACCATGTGGTTGAGAAGCGAGCTACTTACCACACAGCCACTCCTATTATATATATAATTTTGAAACTTCCTTCTCTCCAACGCCACCGTGAGCGTTACATCATCTGCTGCGCATTACGGAGAATGTAGCACCATCATTGTCCAAATGACATTAGCATCAAATTCAGAATTCATCCAAAGGTTGGACCACAGATTTGGTTTCCTTCAAAAGGTTCAGCTCTATTTAACATTATCTCAAAACAAATCAAAGAAGAAAATACCCGCTTCACCATAAAACGAAACCTGGACAAATTTCTTCAAGGGGCCATACGTCTCCTACCCAATTCAGGATCTCAACACATGAATACACTGCAACACAATTTCTTTTCCTCGACAGGCCCTGCCCTATTTAATATTTAATATCTATTTAATATCTGTCCCAATACAGATCAAAGAGGAAAAGGATCCCATCACCTTTAAACGGAAACTGGACAAATTTCTTCAAGCAATACCAGATAAGCCACCTATACCTGGATACAACTCACTCAACAAGAACTCCCCACTCGAATGGACCGTGAAACCACAAAGCTTGACTTTAAAAAGGATTTAGCTAATCCTATCAGGTGGTGCTATTAAGTTAGACGAATCTTTGGTCGAAATATGTCTAAGTTATATATACATATAAATAATTAGCACTCCGATATAATCTAGATCTAATTAACCACATCGAATGATAAGGAACATGCAGAATTGTGCAAGATAAACAATAAACCGGTGCTTCACTCGATAGGTAAATCCTGAGTTCATGCAGAGTATATAATGAAGAAATCATAAAAAATAAATGAAGAATTATACATCTTCGAAATTTGATTCTTACAGTATTATTCGCATTAAATTCCAATCCAACACGTGTTTCTACTGGATAAGTGTCCTAATGTCCTTTGATGTAGCATTCATGTGCATCTAGTTGGTTCATTTGCTGGACATATTTCATTCCTATGCAGCTTTGTTCAAGATTTTACTAATGTGGGTGCATGAAGCGAACTGAGGATTCAGTATTAGGTAGTCCTTCTTAAAGTATATTCTAGGAGAGGTTTCACTGATGACTACAGGCCCCTTTTCCAGGTAATGTTCCAGAATAGTCTCTTTTGCGTCCGAAAAAACGGTTAGCTTTACTTTTTCTACAGAAGGTTGAGTCGTTTTTTGCAGGCGAATTCCACTTCATACACTACCTGTGACTCTCCAAAAAGATTTGCCTTCATCCTTGTAGCGCTTATGTGCTTCGGTAAACTCCCTTTATTACCAATCTCGCTCAGACGTTATGGAAGCGAAGCTTGTAGGGAATGATTTCATTTGCAGAACCATGACTAGTTTGCAAAGACCATACCACCTCATCGATGGTCGCTCGTCCGTTCCGCCAGAACCACCTCTCGAGCTTGTTGAATCTTCACGTCGTTGGTGGAAGCTGATGATCGTCCTGTTCCCTCCTCGTGTTTCACGCTTCTGGTCATTTTAAAACTTCTCCATCTATTCACACACACTTCTACGCGATAGAGCGCTGTCCCCATATTATACCGAAAGCTTGTGATGAATATCAGCTCTTGACACAGATTCAGACCAGGGAAATTAGACCATTGATCAATGTTCTTCCTTGGTTCACTTTGCCAGCCGAGCGGCAATGTTTACTCTGTAACGCAAGAAAAAAATCCAGAGCAATCAAGGTAAACCACAGAAATACCACAAACCACCTTTGAGCACATGAGCGCGGAAGGCAGTTTTTTGTTGGCACTCCGTCGCTTACGACGTCGAGGATTCCAGTTGATCCGATCACCGGAACAGCCTGCTCGTGAAATTAACGTGCAAGTGGCTGAGCACTCCACAAACACGTGTACCCTTAACGTACTTCTCGGGGATATTCAGCGTGACACAGTGTGATAAGACTGGCCCTTTGAAATACAGGTACAACAGAAACAGGAAGAAAGAGTGAGAGAAAATTGTGGTGAAAGAGTACAGTAGGGTTCGCCACCATCCCCTGCCGGAGCCTCGTGGAGCTTT
>NC_068986.1:13669295-13672072 GCF_001194135.2 Octopus bimaculoides | reverse complement strand
TATATATATATATATATATATATATATATATATATATATGATCTGTGTATGTTTTATTTCCAATAAAATTCTGCATAAAGCCATCCACCCCACAATCCATCCCCACACCCTACCACAGAAGTGTCGATCTTTCAACCCCTAGCTATCTCCCCCATCCATCTCCCCAGTACTAAAAATCACTGGAGTCACTATGCAATGACCCCATTGAACTGCAAATGAAAGATAATTTGGCTAAAATTTTAATTTATCTCCAATAATTTTATTTCTCATACGCCATTAATGGCTAAATTACCATTTCATTCTTGGATACAAACAACATTTATTTTTGACTGAAAAAACATTCTCTGTTGTCCAAACAAATGCATATCGGCACAAACATACACACATGCATACATACACACATATCCATACACATATATGCACATACGCACATAGCATACGCATATATACACACACACATACACTCAGGCACACATGCACAGCTTTCACATGCGCATACATATACACACGCTACATACACATACGCATACATTTACACACACGCACACAGACACACACACACATACAAATACATAATCACACACTCACCCTCACAAAATTGCAGAAATACTCACAAACATACATACTCAAACAAATACACACATTCACACATAGAAGTATATATACATATACACACATACGCATATACACACACACTTATGCACATATACACACATGAGCAACTCTCACGTACACAGGCATACGCATACAAATGCACACGCGTACATACACATATTCATACACAAATGCACACCATATACACACTCAGACACAAAAGCTCACAGATGCTCACGCACAGAACGAATGTGCATACATAAACAGCAAGTGCATTAACAAATGAAGACAAACAAATAAAAACAAGATTCAGGAAACCGAGAAACTCTAAAAAGTTCATACTAAACGGAACCGGTAAAACATCTCCAACTAATTAAATCATCATTTCCTCTGTCCTTCACATACCTGCATATTCTCTACCTTGGGACAAAGCGGTTGCTGTTATTGTGACGTAATTCAGATCTTCCAGTTTTCACAATTTATCTTTTATATTTTATTTGTTTCAGTCATTAGGCTGCGACCATACTGGGGCGCCGCCTTGAAGAATTTTTAATCCAATGAATCGACGACAGACCTTATTTTTAAACCTGGTACTTATCTTATCGTTCTTTTTACTGATCACCACTAAGCTACGTGGACGTAAACACACCAACACCGGTTGTCAAGCGGTGGTGAGGGACAAGCACATACACAAAGATACACACAAACACATACACACAAATATATAGGGTGCGGTGAATAAACTGTCGTCTAAATTACGCAAAAATGAAAATAACAGTGCTTGGAAGTAACGTGTGTAGCGTGCATTTGTCGCATTGACCATGACAAAGAAAGTTGAGCAGGGAATCTGCATCAAATTTTGCCAAAAAAAGGCCTACGCAAAGTTTTCAGATTGTTTTCATCGTCCTCGACACAATCAAGGAGATTTTGTGAAACTGAAACGCGAGTGTCTTTTTGGTCAGCTGAAAGCAGTTTTGGCAGAAACTTGGCAGACACGCGTCTCATACCCAAACCTTCAGTGATAATGGACTGAACTGAACCGTAACTAATTTGCACATCCTCTGACAACTCACGGATGGTGATTCGACGATTTCCCCTCACAGCGGCACGCACATCTGCTATGTTTTCCTCAGTTCTGCTAGTTACGGGTCTCCCAGAACGTTCGTCAATATCGACATTTTTTTCGGCCATCTTGGAAACGTCTGAACCACTCGTACACTTGTGTGCGTCTCATATACACCTCTCCATACACTTCCTGCAATTTTGCGTAGGCCTCTGAGCAGATATCGCCATGACAACTTTTTTCTGTCATGGTCAATGCGACGATCACATGTTACACACGTTACCTCAAAGCACTACTATAAGCAGTGGAAGTAAGCTAGAACGTTAAAATTTAGTGCACATGCACAGCAGATGTCAAGGGCATGTATATATGTATGTATGTATGTATGTATATGTGTATATATACATCTATACCTTATTTGATGGAATATATGACACCCTTTTTTTCCCAAAAAAATGTTTCAAAAGTCACCCTTGCTTCTTATATGAAAAGTTAGGCCTTCCATAAGCTAAGTTTATCCCTGACACTCACTTTTTCGTGAATGTTATCAGCTGAATTTCGGACCGCCTTCAGTAATCATTTTTAATTTTGGCAAAAGGCCAGAATTTTGGTGGGAGACGAGGTAAATTGATTACTTCAACCCTAATGTAAAACTTGTATTTAGTTTATTGTTTCCGAAAGAACGAAAGTGGAAGTAAATATAGATGGGCGGGATTTGAACTGAGAACCTCAAGACGGACGAAACGCCGCTAAATATATTTGCCCGGTTTGTCAATGATTCATCCAGCTCACCGCCTTTATAATAATAACAATCATGGTTTCAAATTTTGGCACAAGGCCAGCAATTTTGGGGAAGGTTAGTCGATTGTTACTTATTTCACCAACTCCGAAAGAATGTTGGCCTCGGAGGAATTTGAACAATTTTTTTCTACTAAAGGCACAAGGCCTGAAAATTTGAGGGATTACATCGACCCCAGTGTTTCACTGGTACTTAATTTAGCGAACCCGAAAGAATGAAAAGCAAAGTCGACCTCAACGGAATTTGAGCTCAGAACGTAGCAGCGGGAGAAATACCACTAAGCATTTCGTCTGGCATGCTAACGATTCTATCAGCTCGCCG
>NC_068986.1:13668133-13668535 GCF_001194135.2 Octopus bimaculoides | reverse complement strand
ATATATTCATGTATGTATGTATGTGTGTATGTATGTATGCATGCATGTATGTGTGTATATATGTATGTTATGTATGTATGTTCATGCGTATATATGTAAGTATGTATGCATGTATGTATGTGTGTATGTATGTATGTGTGCATGTGGTGTATGTATGTATGTATGTATGTATGTACGTATGTACGTATGCATAAGGCGCATGCACGTATCTTCGGAACCATGTGGTTACAGATACGGTCTCAGCACGTGAATGGTGTCGGCTGACGCATTCTACTATCGCCGCTGCTCTAACGAGTACGTTGTGAGTGAAACTGGCAGACACAAACGGTAGCCTATTGTACACACACACACACACACACACACACACACACACACACACACACACACACACACACACACACA
>NC_068986.1:13658973-13663396 GCF_001194135.2 Octopus bimaculoides | reverse complement strand
TCTTATGTTTTCTTAAACATTCTCTAGAATAATACTATGTACAAAACCAAATATATGACACCCTAGGCATAAAACCAACTTGGACTTCTAACTTGTTGTCTCTTGAGGTCTCTGGGTGAGACTTGGAGCCAACTTGTACAAATAGAAAACAAAAGTCAAACATATAATAATAATAATAATAATAATAATAATAATAATAATAATAATAATAATAATAATAATAATAATAATAATAATAATAATGCCCGGATGCAGTACATGCCCGGATGCAGTACATGCCCGGATGCAGTACATGCTCGGATGCAGTACCTCTAATGTAGCCACCATGTCAGCATAAATGTCCATGGATATTAAGCCAGTTTTCTGCAGGTACTTTTGTCCATTTTCAAGAGAAATCACTACTAGTTACATTTGAGGTCTTCTTTGAACCATCAGATGTCAGTTTACTTGGAAAGAAACAATGCAGTTATTGATAAGATGAGTTGAAATTAATGCAGGCAAGATTTCACGGCTCTAACATCACTCCTTCATAGTCAGCCTATAAATTTTTGAGCTTCTTCTCGTACAGTGGCGCGACCTAATTACTGAAATTTATTTCTTCGCTTTTATTAGCAGCGAGCTGGTAAGGACGATAAGCTGACAGAATCGTTGGTTCGCCGTACAAAACGTTCAGTTCTCGTCTTCTGGTTTTATGTTTTGAGTTCAAATGTTATCAAGGTAGAGTTTGCCTTTCTTCCTTTCGGAGTCAATAAAATAAGTGTCACTCGAGTACCTCCCAAAAATTTCGGGTCTTGTCCCTTCAGTAGCAACAATTATTATGTTATGCATTACTGGAAGTTATAAAAGAATTTACAATCGTTTTTTCTTGCAATCTGGATCACAGAGCGACCAGGGAATATACACAACAAAAAAATGGAAAGGAAAATGAAATTAAGCTATAAAAATAACAACAAAATGTCTTTCAAATAAATGCGGCAACGAAAAAGTTGAAAAAAATTTTCGCGTCGAAATATTTTTGATATTGCAATTTCTTTTTTTTTTTTTTTTTATAGTATCTTTTGAAAATATAGTACTACAAATAATTGAAAGAGATGCAGGACGAACAAGTTCAGATTCTTAAACAGAGAAAGGAAATTTTCCAACATTTTGCCATGGAAAGAATCCTTGGAAAGCGATTTTTTTAAAAAATCAGAATGGTAACTTATTTCGATCTAAACCAAATTACCATCGAAGAAATAAAATTAAAATATTTTATCAATGGAACTAATGGTAAAACGTTTAAATTGGCTAATGCTTTGATGATGTCAAAAGATTACGTAAAAATGTATATTTTTTAGACTCATAAAAAAATTTATTAGACATTTTGAGGTAAAGAGAAATTCTGTGATGTTGAGACATAATTTTTTACAGTTATTATCAAAAATCAATGAAATTAGTATTGGTGGCTTTGTGACAGAATTAAAAGCGAAATCTGTAGACTGTGGCTTCAGAAATGCAGATTATAGGATTAATACCATAAAATAATCTGTCACTATATGATCATCAACAGAGTAATTATGTGTATATGTACGAAAACTGGTTGACAAATAAATTGGAAGGAAACAGAACTGACACCAGACAAATCATTGAGAATGGTTGTTGAGAAATTTGCTGGCAGGAAATTCTGAGTTTGAAAATTTACGTGTTAAAGCTGTGCAGATTAAGACGAAATCTTAAAAAGAAATCAATCACTAATCACTGAATGGGAATGCAAATCCACAGCGAATATTTTTTTATGAAACATTTAAAATGCATTCTGTTGCAACAAAATGTATAACGTGGTTGCTGACAGATGAGCAAAAGCAATCAAACTGAATCGTAGTCAGTCAATCAGGAGTTATTTGATCGATTAGATATCGGTGGAAGCTTTCTGAAAATCGTCGTTAAAGGTGAAGAAACGTGGGTCTACGACTACGATGTCGAAATAAAAATCAGGCATTGAAGTAAGACAGATCATCATCGTTTCAATCAAGAAGAAAAGGACAAAGTCACGGATAAGTCAAAATTGGTCGTCTCGTTTAACCATTTGCCTGTCCTGGTGTTGTAACCGTCTTGAGGTGCTACATTATTTCGATTTCAATCAGTAAATCTTTATATTTTCTGAGTTTGTCAAATTCTTTTGCCGAGATATTATGATCACAAGGAATGCTCATTTCAATCAAGAAACAGACTTTATTGGTTTGGGCTTTCACAATGATATCCTGTTTATTAAGCTTTGGTGGTTCTGTCTGTACGTACTGCGAAGTCCCAAACAATCGTTACATTTTCTCCCTCGGTTACAGCCTCAGGGTGGTGCTTATACCATTTGTCGGCAGTTTTGATTTTATAATACCGACATATTAACCTATAACTATTATTATTATTATTATTATTATTATTATTATTATTATTATTATTATTATTATTCTGTAGACTTTTTTATCACGTGCTTTCACTGCACTACCAAGCGCAGTTCTGAATGCCTTGGGTATGTGCTGTGGTTCGTTGTGATGCTCTTGTTTTTACTGTATTGAAAGTGTTTTACGTAGGATGTGTGCGGTGCCTAGTAGTGCTATTTTCTGTATGTTATATATATTTGTTAGTCCTGATGTTTTGGTTATGTATTTGTTTGAATGTTTTTTAACCATGCTAATGCACCTACTATTATAGGGATTTTTCTGTCTTTAGGCTCCACATTCGGGTTACCTCTATTTCCAGATTTTTATTATTATTATTTCCATATACACTCAGCAGATTACACAATTGGAAAGGAAAAGAATCCTAACATCGGGCTACAAGTAGCCTTAGATACCAAAAACCCTCTTAAGTATTCTACCTGTCCCTAAAAACACTGTTTTCTGGAGCTGTACTAAACTGGGTTTTAGGCCAGCTTCCTCTATCGATCTGTTCAGATCTTTAGGGATAGTTCCCAATGCACCTATACATTTTACCTGCACTTTCCATAGTTTCTGTAATTTAATAGTTAGGTCTTGTTACTTTGCTATTTTTACTATACCTCTCATATAAATTTTTTCATCATTTGAGATAACTATCTTGCACCTTCTGTTCTCTTTATCTACTACTACCAAATCAGGCCATCTAGCTTCTACTACTCTGTTAGTTATTAAAAGGAGAAAGGGCTCTATACCCCTATCTTATTTTTCTGACCAGGCTCCCGTGGTTTTATGGGTTTTTCCACGTGTAACCTTTCCTTTTTCGAAGCGCCTCCCCCTTTGGGAGTTCTACTTATTTATTTATCTATTTATTCATTATATCTTTCTCCGTTTTCTTCCTGTTTAGACGAACTTTCCTACCTTTTCGGACAAAACCTTTTGTAACCTTCGCCCTGTCTTTGTCATTATATGTTTTTAATTGATATTAGCCCTTGTGGCCAATAAAACGAATTAATTGTTGTTGTTGTTGTTGTTGTCGTCGTCATCATCATTACTAAGGTAGTGAGCTGGCAGAGTCGTTAGAACGCCAGGCAAAATGCTTTGCGGCATTTCATCCGTCTTCTTTGCTTTCTGAATCCGAATGCTGCCGAGGTCGATTTTACCTTTCGTCCTTCCCCAGGGCTGATAAAATGATTAGCAGTCAAGAAGTGAAATCGATGTAATCGACTTAACTCACACCATTCAGATACACCAACTTAAACAAGGAAACTATCCAGAAGAATTTCAGGAGATTCCGAAGTCGTCTGGAGGCCGTAGTTGAAGCCAATGGCGACTTTATTGAATAAATTTACTCTTTAGTATTTCAAAATATTTTTATGTAATTTTATGAGCTGTCAGTGTTATTTCCATTTTGGCGTAATTTAGACGACAGTTTATTCACCACACCCTGTAGTAATACGTAACTGTATGTTTGTTTGGGTGTATTTTGCACGTGTATTATTTCTAGTCTGTCTGTATCTATACACGTGTATACGCGTGTGCATAGCTTTTATCTCGTTGTGTATGCGTATATGTCCGCATGTATATGTATATGCATATGTGTTCGTGCGCGTGCAATGTGCTTATATATGTATGTGAAAGAGTAGGTGAAAAAGAAGAGGATTTTTCGCTTAGTCCATTAGGTAGTAATGCTGATAGAGTCTTGCCGAATCTCCAATGGCAGCAACTTTAAAATCCTAAATACGAAATGTAACATGACTAAACCAGCTTCACAAATTAGAACTCAGCGAGAATTATCGATTTTGTTTTTTAAGAGAACTTGATTGACGAGAAGACGAAGATAGAAACAGAGACAGTGACAGAGCGATAGAGGCACACAGAGAGACAGTGACAGAGCGATAGAGGCACACAGAGAGACAGTGACAGAGTGATAGAGGCACACAGAGAGACAGTGAGAGAGCGATAGAGGCACACAGAGAGACAGTGACAGAGCGATAGAGGCACACAGAGAG
>NC_068986.1:13654671-13655789 GCF_001194135.2 Octopus bimaculoides | reverse complement strand
CTATTTTTATTTATATTACTATAAACAAATGCATTCATCTAACTGCAGACATCTATATTTCAGATGAATGCACCATTTTCAAAGATATAACAATCTTACAAAATAGGAGAGCACTTGTACTGTAGAATATATTCGATGACACTTATGCGCTTGTGGTTCTTTGGATATGAGACGCGTGTCTGCAAAATTTGAACCAAAGCTGCTTTTAGGTGATCAAAAGGACACTCGGGTTTCAGTTGCACAAAATCTCCTTGATTGTGTTGAGAACGATGAAAACCTTTTGAAAACTTTGCGTAGGACTCTGAGCAGGTGCCGCCAAGCTTTTGGCAAAATCTGATGCAGATTCTCTGCTCAACTTTTTCTGTCATGGTCAATGCAACGATCACACGCTACACACCTTTCTTCCAGGCATTACTGCGAACAGCGGAAGTGAGCTAGAACATTAAAACTTAGTGCGCATGCACAGCAGAGTTCAAGGTCAATCTGTACCAAGCGGCATTACCCTGCGTGCTTTAACTTCGTATCCGGGCAACAGTCCGGATACTTATGGATCAGACGACACTCTCACACACACATAGACATATCTATATATATTTATTTATTTATACACGTATATATTTGTACACGTTCTGTACTTCCCTTGAATGAATTATTCTATCACATCTGTCTAACAATTTGTCACTATACATCCGTAATATATGCATAATTATATATTCATATGCATACATATACACATACGCACATACATGTATATATATATATATATATATTATTTTGCTTAAAAGAGTTCCAACACTGTCTGTTTTTTATGTTTTATTTATATTCCTGCAGAACTAATGTGGGGTATAGAATATGGAATATACAATATATAATATGATATACAATATACAATATAAAATAAAATAAAATAAAAATGGATGGCACCATGAAAGAAAGTATTGAATGTAGATGAAATATTGAGTGTTCAATATAAAGGATCAAATATATAAATATATAAATATAAATATATATATATAAAGGCGACTCGAGTTTCAGGGCTATTTCCCTTCGTCATGGCCGGTATGACAGACTTTAACAGACTATATATATAATGTGTGTGTGTGTGCGTGCGTGCGTGT
>NC_068986.1:13652567-13654579 GCF_001194135.2 Octopus bimaculoides | reverse complement strand
GTGTGTGTGTGTGTGTGTGTGTGTGTGTGTGTGTGTGTGTGTGGTGGGTGTACAGGGTGAGAGCAGGTCTATCTCTTCTTCTCAGTTCGTTTATCCAAACTATCATAACACTATATTTACATAAAGATGTCTGTAGCTCGGGGCCTTTTACCTTCATGCTACTCACGAAATAATTATAAGGTGTCACGTACTCCGTGATTTTGTAAGCAAACCACAACTTTTCTCTGATGTGAGCTTTGATAATTTAGCATTTGTAATTAACTAATTAATTTATTTATTTGTATTATTTAAATTTACATTTGTTTTTCTAGCGTTCTCATTCATTTTTCATTAATAATAGCGTAGTATCCTATATTATAATTTCCATTTTTTGATGCCGAAGTGTGTCTGCATAAGTATGTGTGTGTGAGAGAGTTCGTATGTGTGAATGCGCATTTATGTATGTATGTGCGTGTGTGCATGCATGTTTATGTGTATGTAGGTATGTGTTGAATTCGCAGAATTCAACATACGCCTCTCCTTCGAAAGAAGGAGAGATCTCCCGAACCGGGGCTCGTTCGATCGGTAACACGATGACTGCACACGACGTTTAGAATTTCCAGCAAACCAAACGATACCATGCTTTAAGTAATTACAATCTAATATATATTGGAGGGACACAATACATATTGTTGTCACAAACACACAATCACACACATACATACATACATACATACATACATACATACATACATACATACATACATATATACATATATATATATATATGCTTTATTAATGAAGCTGCAATAACATCATTAAAAACTGTTGCTCAGAGTTTCACATTCCCGTTCGTCGGACAGAATTCTCAACCTTCAAAACTGTCCGACGAACGGGAACATGAAACTCTGAGTAACAGTTTTTGTTATGCTTTTGCGGCTTTATTAATAAAACATATTACTCTACCTCCGGTATTCGAGTACTATTTTCTTCCACCTTGTTTCACACTTATGCGCTTACTCTGATATATATATATATATATACTAGCTGTTGGACCCGGCGTTGCTCGTGTTTTCCGTGTTCAAGTTAAGCCCACCTCTGACCTTGTATTGAAATCTTCTACGTTCCCCGTGCCAACTATTACTCATTAAGATGTTATATCTGGTTCGACAGGGATTTTACCCGGTTAATGCTTTCGACATACTCCTACATACTGAACAGTGTGTACCTCGAACTGTTGAGAGTGATGTTTGTTTATTTCTCTCCCCTTAATCCACCCTCTGTACAGAATTGATCACCGTGTCCAATCTCAGCAAAATCCGAAGAAAAGTGTTAAGGTTATGTCATAAAATAGAATCCGTGTGACCATTTACATGAAACTATAAAAGTTATGATCAAAAATAAAATCCCTATGGGTATTTGCACGCAAAAAGCCTATTGATTTTATAAAACCACTGCTCAGGCGCAATTATCGAATTTTTACCAACGCCATATACTGACATCAACTCCCTGCCATAAGCCTCGCTCACTCATCAATTTTCATCAAAATTGGACAAAACATGCAAAAGCTGCAGGAAAAAATAACATCGTTATGGAAATTTCAATTCAAACGCCCGATTGAGCTCACAAAAATCGATGCCAACTAAGCATTATCGAGTTTCCGAAAGATTCCGACCTTATTTGAACTTCAGGGCATGTGACCTACGTATGTGCCAAAAATCATTAAAATCGGTTGGACGGTGTGGGAGGAGTTAGAGTAACCCCAAACACACACAGACAGACACCATTACACATTTACGTATATAGATATACTTATCACTGAATCTTCTGAATATAATTAGTTATATGTATCTATGTGTGTATGTGTACTTATATGTGTTTATATATATCAAACCTGACCGTGTTTATCTGCATCACTCTCTCCATATCAGCTCACTTGGATTTCTCTTATAGCTACTCTTTATCCCGCGGACTTGGTCCTCGACAGAGATTTCGGAGTTTAAGTTCACCTGTTGACTATATATATATATATA
>NC_068986.1:13649087-13651723 GCF_001194135.2 Octopus bimaculoides | reverse complement strand
CTCTCTCTCTCTCTCTCTCTCTCACTCTCATTCTCTCTCTCATGTCCAGTCCTTCATGTCAAACCAGGTTTTTTTCCCCTCTGCTTGTCGTCTACCCAATTCAACGGTGCCCTGAAAGAACGTTTTGGATAGAGTGTTGTGGCGGGTTACGTAACTGTATCAGGCAGGCCTTCGTCTTTTAACCTGTGCAAGAAGTGGCTCTCGTCTTCCAGCGTATTTGTTTATTCATTTTGTCCTCTGCGTACAAGATATATGTAGCGCTCTTCTGAAGCACTTCTACTCAAATGCCTGAATTTCTCTTTTCATGTCAGCCATAAGAGTCCAGCTTTAAGACCCGCACAAAAACATTGAAGTCGTCAGAGACTTGTACACTTTCATTCTTGTTTGAAAACTAACGGAGTTGCTTTACTATGTTGTTCAGTTTTTTCATGGCACCAGAGGCCGAACTGAGTCTTGTTGTTTTCTCTTTTTGAGATCTGCCATCCTTGGTCAAAATAGATTCTAGATACACTCTGTCAAGTCTCTCTCTCCGTTCAACATGATGTTAGTTACTGCTTTCTGACTGTTACTATTAACCAGGACGTTGATCCTTTCTGATCTCCATACTGTATGCTCTTCATAGGTTTTCAAGCCCAGTGCTAAGTTGCAATCGTTCTGCTTTACTGCTTCCTAACAGGTCAATGTCATCAGTTAAGCGTAGGCTGGAAATGGGCCATCGACCAATGGAAACAGGGGGATGCAATTCTTGGAAAGACTCCTACATGATATTCTCCAGAAAGATGTTGAAAAGCACTGAAAAGAAGAGACATGAGATATTGTGCATCTCATATGTGTGTATATATATATATGCATATATGCGGATTATAGAATCTGTTTCGTGTGTGTATATGACTGTGTATGTGTGTATGTGGGGTGCTTGTCCCCATCACCACTTGACAACCAGTCTTGGTATGTTTACGTCCCCGTAACCTAGCGGTTCGGCAAAATATTTCGATAGAATAAGTACCAGGATTTAAAAACTAATAATAAACACTGGGATTTATTCGTTTGACTAAAACTCTTCAAGATTGTGCCCCAGCATGGCCGCAGTATAATGACTGAAACAAGTAAAATACAAACGATAAAAGGTCCTGTGTTTATTACATTAATTATTACCTTGATAATTAATTAATATCCTTGAGCCGTTTTGTCGCTCTCTGGTAAGCGGCTAAGAGATCAGGTCCTGGTAAATTGAAATTACTACATGGATCTCCAATAACTGAATTAATCCGGTTCCTTTCACTTTGGCCGTTGAATCCTTTGAGAAAATTTCGATTTATTGAATTATGATGGGCGTCGGTTTCGTTTCAGAAGAATTTCCATGGTTCGTGTGCAAAGTCAGCGCTAAAAGACGTTTTACTTGAAGACAGTTCAGTCGAGCGAGATGTGGCAGTTAGGAGAATAATACTGCTGTACATAAGCATATATATATGTGTGTGTGTGCGTGAGTGTATGTGTATATACATGCATGTATACATATCTTTGTGTATATGCATGTATGTATATTTATGTATGTAAATATGTGTGTGCGTGTGTGTGTATATATATATATATATATATATATGTGTGTGTATACATATATATATATATATATATATATATATATATATATATATATATATATATATATATATATATTTATTTATATTTGTATATATATGTATATTACGACTGAATGTATATGTATGTATGCATATATATCAAAATTTTATTTATGTATACACACATGCAAACACACGCGCACATTCACGCATATTGTATCATCTCATGTATGATATATCACACACACACACTCACACACATACACACACACATATATATATATTATATATATATATATATGTATATGTATGTATATATATATATGTGTATATATGTATATATATGTGTGTGTGCATATATATGTATATATATATTATGTACATATATTATATATTATGTATAGTGTGTGTGTGTAAGTGATATATCTGTTTCGGGAAATAGAAAAGCAACATATTTCCTGGTAACTGACAGTTTCGTCTTACGGTTCTTCATTTCGCATAGACGTTTCCTCGATTTTAAATTATATTTAGGGAATCTTGGAGATTTCTCCGATGAATATAGAAAGTAATGGTGTTAAAAGATGAAGTTAACGAATGGCAGCAGTTGTCCAGTTGCAGGGAAACACGAGTAGAACTCTAAGAATTAAAGCAGTCCGATGATTGAATCGGATACGCATGAGAAGTTCGCGTTAGCGTTTAACTAATATTCTTGTCGTAAAAGGTGGTGAGCTGGCAGAAACGTTAGCACGCCGGGCGAAATGCTTAGCGGTATTTTGTCTGTCTTTACATTCTGAGTTCAAATTTCACCGAGGTCGACTTCGCCTTCCATCCTTCCGGGGTCGATAAATTAAGTACCAGTTACGCACTGGCGTCGATGTAATCGACTTAATCCGTTTGTATGTCTTTGTTCGTCCCCTCTATATTTAGCCCCCCGTGGGCAATAAAGAAATTGGTATTTCGTCTGTCTTTACATACTGAGTTCAAATTTCGGCGAGGTCGACCTTGCCTTTTATCCTCTCGGGGTCCATAAATTAAGTACCTGTTGCTTACTGGAAC
>NC_068986.1:13644852-13646533 GCF_001194135.2 Octopus bimaculoides | reverse complement strand
CCATGAGCGAAACACAAGTTTACGGGTGGTTTTTACGCTTCAAGAATGATGACTTGTCGCTTGAAGACCAACCTTGTTCAGGACAACCGTCGACCTCCCGAACGAATTAAAACATCATGAAAATTTATGAACTCATCTTGGGGGAACAATTGACGAAATTGTTGATATGATTGATATGTCCTGGAGCTCCTGCCAACGAATTCTGAGCGAAGAATTGCGAATGAAAAAAGTTGCAGCAAAATTTGTGCCTCGCTTTCTCACGGAAGATCGAATGGAGAATACTTCGAAAGCGATAAAAGTGCAAACATGTAAAACTAAGTGAGTAAAATAATATTGCAAATTTCTGGTTTCTTTTGGGTACCCCCTTGTATATACACCACACATAGAACCAACCCTGAGTCGAATCTATGGTATAAATAATTGGATTTGGTATTTACATATTTCCAGTATCCAACTAACGCTTGACACTTTTGTTGTTTTCTTACCTCAATATGAACCCTATGTTATTTTACCTAACCATTCCTGGCGCCTTACCTATTGATGTGCCTTGATTCTAGGGAATTCGATAACTAAACAATAAGTGTGCGCGCGCGCGTGTGTGTGTAACGATTGCTGCGCCTCTACAGAATATTGCCGTTGCTTTAAAAGTTATCGAGAAGTATCCGGCTATGAGTATGTAAGAGGCTTTTTAGCCTAGCCCCAGCGTGGCCGCAATCCTAGATTATAAAGATACAAGCCATTTCAACGCAATTCCAAATCATAAATATATCTCAAAAAAGAAATTGCCTTTTGAAAGACATAAATATGGGAGGTAACTCTTACAAAATTATATTATCAAGGGAAATAACTTCATTTTTATACATGCAAGTTGCTTCCACTTGGATATAATGCCCTATTAAAACTTATTGGAATTTACGTTAATTTTCTGTCAAGGCAAGCGAGCCAGCGAGATTGTTAGCACGCTGGACGAAGTGCATAGCGGTATTTCGCTCGTCTCGACGTTCTGAGTTCAAATTACGCCGAGGTCGACTTCGCCTTTCATCCTTTCGGGGTCGATAAATTAAGTACCAGTGGACCACTGGGGTCGATGTAATCGACTTGCCCCTTCCCAAAAAATTTCGGGCCTTGTGCCTAGAGTAGAAATTATTAATTTTCTATATCGTTCGATTTATTTCTTTATAAATCTTGTAGTAATAAACATATCTCAAAAGTCAGATGTTTTTGAGGTAGGAGAAAGAAAGAAAGAAAGAAAGACGTGTTATTGAAATAATGTTGCCGATAAGCGCAGGAGCGGCTGTGTGGTAAGAAGCATGCTTCTCAACCACATGGTTCCGAGTTCAGACCCACTGCGTGCCACCTTGGGCAAGTGTCTTCTACTATAGCCTCGAGCTGACCAAAGTTTTGTGAGTAGATTTGGTAGACGGAAACTGAAGGAAGTCCGTCGTTTTGCAAGATTCTTGATCTGAAATCGTGTGTTGAAACAGATATTGTTGTATTTGGGGATGGTCATGTTGCCAGTTTAGCCAATAAAAACACACGCCCTATATATTTGGTGTTATTTTACATTTATCGTATTTCGGACATGCGTTCACCAACCGACTGGCCCGGACACAACGGCGTGCCGCCGCCGGGCTCACATGGGCCGAGCCGACTGGATCACCGCTGCCGACCTCACCTGATG
>NC_068986.1:13641682-13643685 GCF_001194135.2 Octopus bimaculoides | reverse complement strand
GTCACTTTATCATTAAGAAAATGTAGCAAGCATTTGTATAAATCGAAAAAAGGTCTTTCTGTGTTTGGGGATATGGACCCAAATGCTCAACGCTTTTCCAAGATTATGAGGGGGGAGGGTTGTCACGATGTTTTTGTTTCTTATAAGGTAATCTTTGACGAAGAAGAAGAAGTCAGTTCAAGGAACTGACTTAGCAATTTAATAATTGACAAAATTGTTTAACAATTGACAAACTCAACATGCAGCGACAAAGAGAAGTTAGTTTCAAAAATCTTTATTATGTAATGTTAAGGCAAAACGGATTGCAAAGGTGATACAGTGATACCGGTTTCATTATTATTTAACCATTCAAAGAAGTCAGCACAATCGAGATAACTCCGTAAGTACAACAAAATCACAAGTAAAAACTATGTACACACACACACACACACACACACGCATACACATGCGTACAGTACATACATACATACACATTGGTTGTTAACTTGTCCACGAATATGACATGTTGGCAGTTCTTGAACCTTTTCCTGTACATGTCTTTGTAAATGACACTTCATAACATACATACATACATATATACATACAAACAAACATAAGTA
Organism: Octopus bimaculoides; assembly: GCF_001194135.2. Lineage (NCBI taxonomy): Eukaryota > Metazoa > Mollusca > Cephalopoda > Octopoda > Octopodidae > Octopus > Octopus bimaculoides. Next base: position 13,643,086 of record NC_068986.1, on the reverse strand, counting down.
ACACGAATGTAGCAGGTGTTAATTCATTACAGGTGTTTCAAGTGGCACCATTTAATTAATCAATGAGAAGATTACATCGATTTGAAAGAAACCACTCTCTTCTGATGACCGTACAGGCATCAAACATAAAGGATTTATCAAACGTGAATATTTTCACTTAGCTGGGTGATTAGATATATTAGGATATTAGGTACGAAAACTCCAACATGGAGTCTTGATATTCAATATTCAAATTATTTTGTTGAGGTTCGTGAAATATACTGAACTAGGAAGGTGCCTAATTCAACTGAACCTTAATTTGTGTGTGTGTATATATATATATATATATATATATATATATATATATACACACACACATATACACACATGTATATACATGCACACATATACACATGTATATACAAACACATATATACATGCACACACATATATACATATATATATACATACATGCATACACATATATTCATATATACATACATAAATATACATACATACATACATACATATACATTCATGCATACACACATATATGAACATACATTCACATATATATACATACATACATACATACATACATACATACATATATATATAAATACACACGTTTTGAATTCATCTATTTACCCCCACCCCCCACCCCCACACACAAATGCTTACATGTGACAAGCAGGAATTCACGATTCCTATCAAAGTATGTCTCTTACTACATTACAAATATGTGTTGTTGTTGTTTTTCTTTTTAAACTGTTTCCAACAGAAATTATACATTCATAAAAATCGATAAAATATTTTCAAGAATAACAATAAAACAAGAGAATTAAATAAGTAAACCACAAAAAGATACTGAAATTGAAACTTGAATTTATATCATAAATTTTAAAAAATTGAAATTTAAATCGAAAAACGCTATTTTATTAAATTTATCTCAAATATTCAATTCAAGTTTACAATTTCTAAGTTTGTTCCATGAGAAACAGATTTGGCTTAAGACCTGTTTCAGTTTCCAAAAAATGATTGGCCAACTTGGGGAAGTAAATATGGTAAATTTTCAGATTAACACCCACACGATTTTCACTAGGGTGTTAGGGTTAAGGTTTTAGGGTCAGGGTTAGGGTTAGTTTTAAGGTTAGGGTTAGGGTTACGGTTAGGGTTAGGGACGGAATTCCCTAACCCTAAAACCCTAACCCTAAAACCCTAACCCTAAAACGTAACCCTGACCCTAAGCCCCTAGTGAAAATCGTGCGGGTGTTAATCTGAAAATTTACTGTAAATATTACAGAGAAATTCTTAGGCATCATAACACACACACACACATACCATATATATATATATATATATATATATCACCCACACCAACATATATATATACATTTAGCTAAATACACACACATCATCTATATA
>NC_068986.1:13640034-13640628 GCF_001194135.2 Octopus bimaculoides | reverse complement strand
ATATATGCATATATAAAAATGTGTGTGAGGATACATTCATTGAAATATGTTTGTGTTTGTGTAGACGTGTACATACACACATATGCATACATATGCATACACATATGTGCATGTGCGTCCCTTCCTCTTTGCTTTTCCTAGCAATATATTTCTACGAATGTTGTGTTCCATTCCTGATGCATAGCCTGAGTGCTGCCAGCAGCTGGAGACCTGATGTGACTTGTTTCTTACAAATACATATATGTGTATGCGGGTGTGATGTGTGCGTGTGATGTGCGTGCGTGTGTGTGTGTGTGTGTGTGTGACGTATGTCTGTGAGTGTATAGTGAAAAAGAAATAGATATAGAGATATAAAGTGGGACAGAAAAAAAGAGAGAGAGACAGACAGACAGGCAAAGAGACAGACAGACAAAGTGGTAGAGGAACCACTTTTTCACTTTAAGTTGCACATTTTCTTTTCCTTTCTTCATATGTAGTCCATTGCACCATTTTTTTTTAATGTGTGGTGGTCATGGTTGGTGGTGGAGAATGTAGAAGAAGAAGAAGAAGAAGAAGAAGAAGAAGAAGAAGAAGAAGAAGAAGAAGAAGAAGAAG
>NC_068986.1:13638621-13639156 GCF_001194135.2 Octopus bimaculoides | reverse complement strand
ATTAAACTGTAATAAGAGTTATTTTTAGAAAGAACAAGGATAACAGGAATTTTGGACAGAAGTTGAAAAAGTGAATGTTAAAATAATCTTGATGTTATAATCGGCTGTTTCCAAGCAAGGTAACATTTCCCTATGGCCAGACATGTTTTCCGTGGGAGACAAGAAATGAACAACACTGCTTGTGTGACAGTGATGCTCATTTACAACCATCACATGATGTCAACAGAAGAGTATACACACACACACACACACACACACACACACACACACATCCATGTCAGCAAGGAAAATGGACAGTAAATGACGATGACGATGGTGTTATGGGCTTCTTCAGTTTCTGTCTACCATTTACAAAATAGAAGACCCTTGCCTAATGTACCATGCAGTGTAACTGACCCTAAGACTACATGTTTGGAAAACCAGCTTCTCAACCACACAGCCACAATTAATACAGTATTTCAAGAGATTTCCTGATTAATGATTTCTCAAGAATATTAAGGGTTGTGGTTTCTTTTTTGTTTTGGTTTTTTTTTTT
>NC_068986.1:13631352-13638611 GCF_001194135.2 Octopus bimaculoides | reverse complement strand
GGGGGGCGGAGGTCTTTTAACTTACGTGATGCACGAGCTCTTCTCTCTTCTGCTTTTCTAATCCACTCAGGTTTCTCAGACACTTTCTTATCTGATTGCTCAATACCTGAGCAAGAAATAAACAAATAAAAATATAAATGAATTAGTAAATAAATAAATTAATAAATTAATTAATTAATTAATTAATACAGAAATGCCTTTATTAAGAAACTATTTGGTCTAATGACATAGAGTCTTCAGTTTATTAACCTTATTGAATTTCTACACTAAATATCAATTGAATGGCTCTCTCATCAGATCTTCACATTGCTTTAGACTGGGTTTGAACCTTGAACTTTTATTTACAATTGCAGTGGGGTTACAATACTAATAAGTGATTAATTGATTGGAGCATTGCAACATGGTGACAGCCTTGAAACAAGTACATAACAGGTATATCCCAGCACCCAGGTATTTACTTGAATAGCAAAAGTGACATTTTTAATCCTTGCCTACATGAAAGGAAGTACATCCTATCATACCTGCTTGCCCCATCATGACTATAATCGACAGTGTCTCAACTTCAATCCTCCACCAATACCTGGGAGTCTGGCAGAGTTTGACCAGAACATACACTAACACACCCATAAACAAACACACACACCCCAGCACAGTAGACACCTACCCAATAGACTTCTTTCCAGCCCACCCCCAATATAATCCCCCACACATATTGTACCCCTACACACACCACATGCATACATAAATGCCCCAAGAATTTAACCAAAACATAAAAGAAAGGAAACACACAAACAAACACAGATGAAATTCTAATGATTTTGAGACGATAATGGGCAAGGAAAGAACATGTCCACATCTTTTGTGTGAATTTTTCAATTGTTCTTTTATCATCCTTCTGTTTAATTTTCAAAACAATTATATATATATATTTAATGTGTGCATATATACACATGTGTATATATATATATGTGTGATTAGACAAATAGAGAGATACATATACACACAAATGTCTGTGCATGCATGTATGTGTATGTACGTATTTGTGTATGTATGTATCTGTGTATGTATGTATGTGTACATATATATATGCAACATAGAATATCTATGAGCATGTGATTATTTCAAATGAAAGAGAAGATATGACAGCTTACTCTGGGAGCTCCTGTTTTTATTGGCAAGTTTTTGCCGCCAAGCGGGCTGTACTGTGGAGGCATCTTCTATCTTGTTCTGGCTTATGTCATCAACCTTGAAATAAAACAAACAGTAGAAAATGTCTATGAATATGCTGTGTCTTTATTTTATTTTTAATTATAATGCATGAATGTGTACAGTAAATTGATTTGAAAACAAACTACTATTTATTTTTATATATATATATATATATATATATATATATATATATATCGTGGAATTCCATCAGTTACGACAACAAGGGTTCAAGTTGATCCGATCAACGGAACAGCCGGCTCGTGAAATTAACGTGCATGTAGTTGAGCACTCCACAGACACATGTACTATCAACATAGTTCTCAGGGAGATTCAGCGTGACACAGAGTGTGACAATACAGGTACAACAGAAACAGGAAGAAAAAGTGAGAGAAAGTAGTGGTGAAAGAGTACAGCAGAAGTCGGCACCACCCCCTGCCGGAGCCTCATGGAGATTTAGGTGTTTTCGCTCAATAAACACTCACAATGCTCGGTCTGGGAATCGAAACTGCGATCCTACGACCGCGAGTCCACTGCCCTAACCATCGGGCCATTGCGCCTCCACATATAGATATATTACACGTAATACGTATACATTAATCGTTGATGTTTATGTCAAGTTATATAACAAAAACAATTTACCAAAACTTTTTAGGAGGGAATTTTTTTCTTTTTCAAAGAGAAACGGTTAACAGTAAATTCGAAGTTTTGGCATGCTTGCCAAGATAACAAGGAAGCGCAAATTTCAAAGCCACTGTCAACCATTTCCTCACAGACATAGTTACTAAAGAGTTGGATGGAATGTGAAGAAGTTGAATTAACAGGTTAATACAAGTGATCTTAGGTTTATAGAAAATATTAAATATCTGAGAGAAGATGAGAAAATTCCAAATGATTTCGTCTTAATTCAGAGAAACTAATTAAGGGAGGTAACTCATGCTGTCAAAACAGTAATAGGAAGAAGAAAGCAAGCGTATATATATAAAGTTGATTGACTAAAAATAACAGAATATTTGGGGGTATTTTAAACGTTAAGGAAGTTATGATTGAATTATCAAAAATAACATGGAATGATTCTTTTAAAAGTATTCCATTTCAACAAAATTGTTTTATGTTGTGTAAGGTGAAAAGGAAACTATGTTACGTCTTTGTTTTTGAGAAAACGATATGAAGGGGAGATAATTCACAAATCCTTTATGGAAGTGCTTCTCAAACTATCTGATGTGACGTACCGGCAGTTTTGCTTTTGTTTTTTGTTTTTTTTTCCCCCAATGTGCCAGGGACTCGTAATATTTCTTAGTAATATTAATTTCTACCGGAAACGATATATATAATGAATATTATAAAAGTTGACAATTGTTTGTATCTTATATTTATTTTGTAAACATTATAATATAAAATATTATAAAATACTTGTGTAATTTTGTATTATTATACAAAATTACACAAGCATTTTATAATTTTTCTTTCTTTTCTGGAAACTCTCCACGTACCGGCAGCTGATGGCTCGCAGTGCACCACTTTGAGTAGCATTGTTTTATGGTACAGCACGGAAGGATGGTTAAGAAATTATTAAGTCAGTCAGGGGCCTCTGACAGCATCGTTAGCACGCTGGACAAAATGCTTAGCAGCGTTTTGTCAGTCTTTCATTCTGAGCTCAAATTCTGCTGAGGTCGATTTTGCCTTTCATCAATAAAATAACTAACTGTTGAGTACCGGAGGGGATGGGTCAATGTAATCGACTCATCCCCTCCCCCAAGATTGCTGCCCTTGTGGCAAAATTCTAAACCATTATTATTATTATTATTATTGTTCAGTAGTTTTATTTTTATAATGTGCTTTCACTTCACTACCGAGCGCAGCTCTGTGTGCCTTGGGTATGTGCTGTGGATTGCTGTGATGCTCTTATGGTTACTGTATTGAAAGTGTTTTGCGTAGGATGTGTGCAGTGCCCAGTAGTGCAATTTTCTGTATGTTATATATATTTGTAAGTCCTGGTGTTTTTGTTATGTATTTGTCTGAATATTTTTTTATTATACCTAAGGCACCTACTATGATAGGAATTGTTTCTGTTTTTAGATTCCACATTCGAGTTATCTCTATTTCCAGGTCTTTTGGCATCTAGCTGTAGAAACTCTGCCAGATCAGATTGGAGCCTGGTGCAGCCATCTGGCTCTCCAGTCCTCAGTCAAACCGTCCATCCCGTGCCAGCATGGAACGCAGACGATAAACGACGATGATGATGATTATTATTATTACTAGCAATTAAAGAAACTGAGTGTTGACATAAGATGATGGTTGGAGTAAAAGCTGTGTAATAAAAGGAAATAAGCAAAAAAATTTCACAATAACAACAAATATATATATACAAAGGATAATCTGTAAAGGGTGTGATAATCGTAGGGGATGGCGTTGGGGGTAATTGTGGTGGGTAATGGTGGTGGTGGTAGAGGTGGTGGTGCTTCTGCTGCTGGGGGTTACAAGTGTGCATCCATCTTACCCGACGGGTACGGACAAAAGATCGATTCACTTTCTCAGTGCTAACTTCGCTGTCCGAGCTGTTATCGTTAATGTCCAATCGATTTAAAAATTCCTCATCATTTGTTGTATCCATCACTGGAACAGTATAAGACCGCTCTAGGTTTGGTCTAATACTCTTGTTTTTCAGTGGGCTCCGCAAGATCTGGTAATAAGGGCCTTTCGCTTGTTGCTTGGTGGCTTCCTCCTTGGCATCATCCTCATCAACTTCATTGCTGTCATCAGTGACTCCATCACTCTGCACAGGACTGTTCTCTGAACTGGATTTGGATTTACTTGATAGACTCTTTGATTTTTTGTTCTTAAATGGTGAGAATTTCGGACTAACAGGAAATTTTAATCGGTAACGCTTTGATTTAGGCCTTTTCTCTTTGTGTTCTGGCGTCAGATCAGAATCACTAGATATATTTTCAGTTTTCTTGTTGAAGAATTTTTTAGAGAAATATTTCATCTCGGGGCTGGAGTGATCTGAATGTTTCTTATTAAGGTTTGAAGTCTTTGGAATGTGATTTACTGGACTTGACTGAGGAGATAAATCAGTAAATTCTTTAATCTTCTTAGGACTTAACTTTTTCTCTGATAGTATAGGTGCTGGCAATACACGCACATATAGAGATTTGTTTGACTGTTTGGTCTTTGTTGCACCAGGCAAATCGTGCTGGCTTTCTGCATTACTCAAAGAATACATGGGACAAGAGGGCTTTTGAGGACTTGTGTCTGGTGTTGAAACCGGTTGTTTACGACCTCTCAGTTTAGGTTTACTAATTGGTGAATCAATACCGAGAGTTGAGGGAAGGACTTTAACAAATCGAGCAGAGTTTCGAACTGGAGATGCTGAGCCACTGTCACCACTGTGGCACTCTAAATTGTTGACACTTCGATTTGAAGGACTCGATCTGGGAGTTGGTTTGGGACTCGATTTAGGAGATGGTTTGGGACTAATTTTTGGGGTTCTTGGACTATCAACGGTTTTCTCGTCAGGATAAACAAATGAATCGAATGATTGCGAAGTCAACGGTGGATAATTAGGGTCATATCTTGGCTGGTCATAAATCTGACCATCAAAAGAAGCTGTGTGTGCAATATGAGGCATAGAATAAGAAACATCAGTTGGACAGCCTTGTTGCGCATTGTACATGGGATAACTTTGGTAATAACCATTGTAGTAGTTTTGTGGGGGTTGGCCTTGATACCATGACTGGTAACTCTCATCTGTCATATTTGGCATAGAAACTGATGGGGTCGGATAAGGACCCATATTAGGATAAAAGTTATCATTCGGATTATACATATTGTTTTGCTGAAGCTCCCACTGGAGATATTCGTTGCTATAGTTACTAGAATTATTGACGTTGTTATACTCGTTCTGGTTTGGGTAGCTCTCGTAGTAATCGTTGTGGTAGTAGTTGCAGTTATTGATGTTGTAGTTGTTGGTCTGACTGCTGCTGCTGCTGTTGTTGTTGTTGTTGCTATAGGTGTTGTTGTTGTTGTTCTGGTAATAAATATTGTTGTTGCTGTTGTTAGTATCAATGCCACATTCTTCAAAACTATCTTTATTTGGTGACGTTGTTATTTCTGCAATGGCAGTCGATGCCGCAACCGTCCCAATAATGGTCGCTGTGGTTGTCGCAGTTACAATTGCAGCCGCTGTTGTTGATGTTGTCGCTGTTGCCACTGCTGCTATAGGAGTTGTTCTTGAAGGAGACAATATCGATGACAGGGATTGTTTTTGTTGGTGTTGTTGTCGCGTTTGGGATTTTATTGTCGGAATGGTATAGTTCTTGTTAGTCCATTTATGGTTTTTGATCTTGGAAATATTAAGTGTAAAGTATTTTTTATAAGAATTAAAATTCTTGATCTGAAATTCAAAAATTACTTTCCAATTAATTCTTTGAAAAAAACAATGGATGAAAACCACAAACAAGAATTTAGAATGACATTACCATTTTTTTTTTTATATATAGTTCTTTTTTTACTTTGAAATTTCAAATTCATGAAACAAGCTTTTCATCATTTTAACACCCACTTTTCCATTCTTGCAAGGGTCAAATGAAATTTATAAACTGTTCTGGGGATAACAGTAGTATTGGCACACTCCTCCCACTTGATGAGTGGTATGTGCTGGTCATTATAAATACTGTCAGTCAGTTTCAGTGGTTGTAGAGAGTACAGAGTAGACAGTCGTAAATAGTTATGGTCTTACTTGTCTAACTATACTGCTATACTGGAGTGAGTGTTACAACAGTCTGACAAAGAATTACAACATTAACAAAGATTTTCTATGGCTGGATGCGTTTCCTGTCACCAACCTTCACTTGTTTCCAAGCAAAGTAATAATTCTGCATGAAACAGTGAACTATAGCAATGTTTCGAATCAGAAGGGTTATTCAAGCGACCTTAATTCTCATGGGCAGCTAGCATGGTGTCTGATTTTGGCCATTTTGGTGAAGAAAAAATATTTTATAATTTAATACAATTTAACGATATTTGTTTTCCAATTTCATCAGCAATTTGAAACCTAAACACAGAAAGAAAGAGACAAAATGTCACCAAAGCACCAAAATTATATTTGAAGAGGATGGTCATAGCTTAAATCAAATTTAATGGCAAGAAAGACAATGACAGATAGGAGCCTTATACATGAATAGTGGGGGAAGATCAGTCTATGAGAAATAGGATTCTTGGATGATCTGGTACCCATTTCTAAACTGATATGTGAACTGTACAATAAAATGACCTGAGCTGAGAAATAAACCTGCAGTGGGTTTGAACTCACAAACAAGGAGCTCATAAGATTCACCAACAAATTGGTAGGTCAAAGTTTATTAATGAAAAAAGTGAATCTAAGTTCACCAGTGAACATAGGTGAAGAAGTGGCTGTGTGGTAAGTAGCTTGCTTCTGGGTTCAGTCCTACTACGTGGCACCTTGGACAAGTGTCTTCGACTATAGCCTTTGGCCAACCAAAGCCTTGTGAGTGGATTTGGTAGATGGAAACTGAAAGAATCCTGTTGTGTGTGTGTGTCTCTGTTTCTTAACACAGCTTCACAACCAGTGTTGGTGTGTTTACATCCACAGTAACTTAGTGGTTTTGGCAAAAGAGACCGATAGAATAAATACCCAGTTTTAAAAAATAGTCCTGGAGTAGATTGATTCGACTTGAAGATTCTTCAGGGTGGTACCCCAGCATGGCCACAGTCTAATGACTGAAACAAGAAAAAAAATCAAAAAATAATGAAATGATGGTTTGCAAATCACCAAAGAGAAACCAAATTCATCTTTTGTCTTTTTTTTTGTTTGTTTTTTGTTGTTTTTTTTTTGTTACTTACGTTTTGGAATGATTCTCTTTTAACCTTGTTTTTCTCAGCCAATTTCTTCTTCCAGTCTGGAACAGCGTCAGAAATACTTGAAACTGAGTAGGGCGAGTTCTGGATGCTTGACACTGACTTCCGCTGTTGTGAGATTATATCTAAAACACAAAGAAATAGTGAGATGAAATGGAAACATCTAAACTGAC